>NW_021637884.1:0-72742 GCF_004799145.2 Neltuma alba | reverse complement strand
TTTAAAGAGCTTCTAAAACTTTCTGAAACTTTACTGCAAGACCAAGGGAAAACTGATATTAATTCCACAAAGAAAATGACACTATTGCCCCTCATGTGAACAGTGTGGGAGAGCCCAATTGCAAGAAGACTAGATAATTTATACAACATACATACATATATTTACAACTGAAATTGGTTCATTTTCATGTCACCCTCCTTCACCTAAAGCAATTGGGACTAGACAATTTGTAACATATATTTATTTATTTACAACTGGAATTAGTCTGTTTACATATCACCCTCTTTC
Source organism: Neltuma alba (assembly GCF_004799145.2). NCBI lineage: Eukaryota > Viridiplantae > Streptophyta > Magnoliopsida > Fabales > Fabaceae > Neltuma > Neltuma alba. Next base: position 72,454 of record NW_021637884.1, on the reverse strand, counting down.
ACCTAAAGAAGGTGTCCATGAGTGAACGGTATGGAAGAGCCCATTTGTAAAGGGGACTAGTCAATTAGCACCCTACATACTTTTATTTACAATTAGAATTAGTTCACTTACATGTCATCCTACAATAAGTATTATGAGAGCCAAGCGTCATTTTCTTTGTGAAATCAATTTGCCCCTTTGGTCCTGCAGTGAAGTTTCATAAACTCTTTGAAATTAATTCGGTCCTTAAACGAAATTTTTCCAAAAGAAACGTTATCCTCCATTTTACATTTGTGCGGTGTGTCACTTTAATACAATAAGCCGACGTGAAATCGACATTTTTCATTAAAAGAGACTAGCAATATTAATATTAAAAGATTAAAAACATACTTTATAAACTTCAATGATTAAAATTCAAACTTAATATGTAAATTTAGAAAACCAAATATATATTTTAGCTTAAAGCATGTTGAGTTGTGCGCTTGATTTCACCAAGATCACCAAACTACAATGGGCTAGCCTAATTAGATATTCCTTGTTGGTCACCCCTGTAATTAAAAATAATAAACATATGATTCAAATCCTAGAGATATCTTAAATAATTTAAGAAGCAGCACTCTTTAGGATTAAATAGATCTTTCGTGTAAAAAAAACAACCCTATTTAAGATTAAATAAATCCTTCCTATAGAAACATAGACAACAATAGGTAGAAAACTCAACAAAAAGAAAACAATTTCTAGAGGAGAAAGGAATGCGTGAAGTGTTTAAAAACCCTTATAAGCACTTAGAATAATTTTTATACAAATCAAGACAACTTTTTTTTTTTAATATTTATTTCGAATTTTATAAAATTACTTCTAAAAAGTTATTCCAAACTATTTACTCTTCAAATAGTACCTTTTCATGTCTACGCAAAGAACACGCACAAAAAAGACGCCTGCTCACAAGAAGAGGCCTGTCAGAAGTACTCTTTCTTTTGAAACACCCAAACTCAATATTCATAGTCCCCCATACGTGCCATACTCCGTGGAGTTTTAATAGGGGCTGCCAGACTTTCGAGTAGGATCTGGGGAAGTCGATGATGAGAGGTGGAAGTAAGAATTGAGTGTCCGAGTCATACTCATGTCGGAGAAAAGGAGAGCAAGCGAAAGAGCAAACAAGGCGCTGTGATCCTTGATACCATGTGACGGAAATAAATGAATGGAGTGGAAGAGTGAAGTCAAGAAGGAAATGAGGAAAGAGACGATTGGGAGAAACAATATTCAGACTTCATTAATTCTAAAGTGGTTTAGATGTATTTATACTAAAATAAGTACAGCCGAATTAGTTACAAAATAATACTAATAAATAAAGAACTACCTGTTTTCTTTACAATTACTCATCATTTACATATTTATCACAAAACTTCAATAGCAGTTCAAATGTAGTCTAGCATATGCTTTTTCACCATTTAGATCCTAAAACCAGGGATGCCACGTTGGATCCATCATGCACAGGTTTCTTGGATTCAAGGCCGCTTCAACCAACTCAGTAACACCCCTCTGCACTGGTTGGGGTGGATCCATAGGATTATCCTCCTAATTACAAGTAAATAGAAATATAAGCAGCAGCATTAGATTCACTTGGGGGTGAAAAAAAATATTTCAGATATAAAGGGAGGGAGAAAATCTAAACAAGGCATTTAACGTGACAGGAGTATTTGTAATGCTGGCTAACCTCCTCCGAGAAATTTTGTGGGGCTATGCTCTTCACCCGTGTAATAACATGTTCCACATTAGTGGTGACCTTCTGTTTAAAGTCATGGGGGTTCATAGAACCCCCTCCAGCTAAAGGGGCCATGGGCATTCCAAGTGGCCTTCTCCAAGACCAAGACAGCAGCTCATCACGGAAAAACATTGCAAGGTGATGCCACAGATGCGGGCTTTGCTGCAACATTAAAATTTGCAACTAAATTGACATTCTTGAACATGAATTATGATTAAAACATCAATATGAAACGACATATGCGCGTACAAGCTTGTAACTCTCACCTTAGGAGAAACAACAGCCTGTGCTGCAGCACACATTGAAGATACAATGAGGCCTTCCACCCCAAAGTGGGAGAAAAATGCTTGCATGTTCCTTGTAAGCCTGAATGGTACAGGCTCATTAAACTCAATCAGTCCATTTGCATCATATGCAGGGTGAAAATCAGTTTGGAATATTTTTCCAGTGTTTTTTGCAAACAAGATTTTATTTGGAGACCTTCCACCAATTTGTAGCATGAAAGACACGAAACTTGAAAGTGCCAACTGGATGGCAAATTGCTTTTTAAAAGCCCACATGTGATTGCCGCTTGGCAGAGTCTTGTACATATACTGTGAAAAGATGTTGTCAGTAACAAGAGTTTTCGTTATTTCATTGTAAGCCTGCAGCCGAAGATCAACAACAGCTTCAGGCGATATTTGCCCAGATATAGCCTGGTTCAACTGTTCCTTGAAATAGGTTATTGGAAGATCTGCTTCTCGGTCATTCCTAGCACAATGATTTTCATAGACCTCAAGGAAGGTGCTGTACATTAAATCATCTTCAACCATGCGAACCTGTCCGGACAACGTTTTACAGAAGGGTTCAGTAAATAACTTAAAATAGGATAATGGTTTCTCCTGCTGTCTGTGTGATTTTATGACAAACAATACCACAGCTGTTTATAAGAGGGGAATGCTATGGGTCCAACTGCGAAATAGATAAGGTAGATAAAACAACAATGTAAATGAAGAGTCATTCTGACCTGGGACCAAACAGGAATAATTATTGGCGTGTGAATGCATATGTGACGGCGTCTTGATTCTTTGTGTTTCTCAAACATTTGGTTCATCACACGGAAAAGCTGCAATATGCGCTCATCACTTCTGGCATTAGGAGTCAGAGATGTCTGGACAATGAAATGGCGTTGGGAACCATCAGAGCCAATTAGAGTCAAACGCCTGAAACTGCTTCCATGTCTTCGCACAATAGGTATATCAGCTGCAACCCTGTCCAACTTCACAGTATGATCTGGTGCAATTTCCTGAAATGAAATTCCATATTTAAATATCAATCAGCATAAGATGCACCAAAAACTTCAACTTGACAATAAAATCTGTAACGAACTGCAATAATAAGATATAACGATATATTTGGCAATTTGAAAGACAACCACTCAAGGGTTTACCTGGTCTGTGAAGTACTGCCCAGGAACTTCGACATCAATAACATGGAAGTCCCGCAACACCCTACTTTCTTCTTCCAATTTCAAGACTGCCGGAAACCTGTCTTCAACATTGCTTTGAAGAACATTTTTCCAGTGTTTTAATCGCTCAGTCAACTCAGACAGGGTGGCTGGGAAAGTGGCAGTGCTTTCAGGATCAAGATCACGCTCAAAATCCTGCTTGTATTCCCTCACAAAATCAACATGCTTGTTTATTGCATCTGCAGAGAAGCAAGCCCTGCAAACGCCTGAGAGCTCTTTTTTGAGAGACTGAGGAACTTCTGCAGTAGTAGCTGTTGGATATTTGTAACAGCGGTGGAGCAGAGCATTGACCACTGCCAGAAGCCTCTCCTCAGGAAGAGTGACAAACCTTGAACCAATTTCTGTTAGTAGAACCTGCAAAATACAAGGCTCATTGATATCATAAAAGTCAAGTCAATCTTAGTCAACAAATGATGTGATCTCAATATCACACAGTATGATGCATAGCATAACGTGTAGAATTGAATTAACATATGACGTGATCATATAGAAAATCATACTAACGCCTTGGTATCTTACAACCAGCACGGGAAAAAAAGCTAGATATTTTTTTAAAATATAAATTAACTACAGATCCAGGTTCACATGATATTTATACCCTGTTAACAAGTACCCATAACTGTGATCCACAGGCCCTTTATGATAACTAGGATACAGTACAATAAGATAATTTATTCAAGAACTAGCAGAAATTATTTAGTTTATTGTATCAAGTGTATAATTTTGAGGAACACGTCAACCTTTTAATTTTTTGATTTGTGTAACCAGTAGAGATGATCAGGAGGGAGGTTATCTAGATAACCATATGTGCCTCTGTAGCTTCTTAGCCAAGGTAAAAAAGAAGGAAAAAGAAACGTGCATCTAAAACATATTTTGTCAAATGAACATTACCTCAAGTTCACTAGCTAAATTAGCATGCTTGCTCCTAAGAGCCTCCATTATATCTTTCGCAGCATCAAAGCACTGGCAGCTGATGCTGCAAGACCAATTGCACCAGCACGCCTTAATGTGTTCTGACTACCTTCATTGATATTGGCCGAACCTTGCTGCAAAGGTTGGTCGTTTCCATTATGCATGCTGCTTTCTGCACTTGTAGACCTTTCAGGTTCTTGCCCATGGGAGTTTCCACCATCATGGGATCCAATTCCACCACCGGACTGGGAACCTTGGTGAACTTGGTTGTCAGATGATAAGGCACCCCCACCTGGTCCTTGTACTCGTGCATTTCCATCAGCCAACCCACCAAGAGAACCTGCACTAGCACCAGAAACACTTTGTTGTGCTCTCTGCTGAGCCATTGCCATTCTTCCAATTTCTGATTTATTTGCAACATCACGTCTCTCCAGCAAGTATGTGCGTAGCCAATAATAAAGAGCCTGAAGTTCAGGAAGAAAATCAAAATCATTCAAGTTCTATATAAGCTACAGTTATGGATCCGTATAAGACTTGCCTGAGGATACACAATAGCAATCTTCAGTAGAACAAGTTTGCAACGAGGAGCTTCTGTTCTCTGTAGGGAGAGCAAGAGTTGTGGAATCCAAGAGAGCCAAACCCAATGAGGTATCTGGTCCAAGTATTTATCAAATGCCCTTCCTACAGGCTCACTAGGAGTATCAAAGCTAAGAAGGTAAAGCACTCGAGCTAGGTGGCTTCTCGAATTTGACACGCCAAATTTTACACCTTGTAAGAAGCAGCTGACAGCATATTCTAACCAAATCTCTTCCTGGGTCTCTCTGTACGCCTATCAGAATCATTTGAGAAGTAAGCACAGATCTCTAAGTCAAAAGTCATACTTCTTTTTTTGGCCAAAAGTCAAAAGTCATACTGAATGCATGAAAAACAGAAAAGTAATTACCATATCACAGTAATTTCCCCAGCTTATCCATCCCTTGGGCAAGTTTTTGAAAAGACTGATGGCATTGGAGTATGCAAGGTTAGCACTTTCAGAGTCATTTAATTTTAAGAGGAAATCTCCTTTCAGGCGGAAAATCTCTGCCTTGTGCTTTGGAGGGAAATACTCTAGATTAGTAGTGTTAATCAGATTGAGACCACTTGTTAGTTCTCCTTTCATTTCTAAATATGCCTTTGCCTGCTCTGTTATTTTAACAAATGCTTCCTGCAAATATACAAGAAAAAATAAGTGAGATGAAATCCAAAGTAGCCCCATCACATCAAAATTGTTCATGGCCTAACAGAAAACAAATCGGGAAACAAAAAAGCATGATGTGCACACAACCACTCAAACCATAACATATGATTATCGGCATTTCCATGTCTTACACGTATCACTTATCAAAAGCTTAAGTCGATGTAAGTTGCAAATGTCACAAGAAACTTGAGGTGATGCATGTTGAGTCAACATTAAAGACTAGGCTCCCATGCAACAAACTAAGACCCATGGTTATAATATTTTCAAGCAATGAATACAAGCCCATTTATATGCCTGAAGTCAAGAGACAAGATAATCTCCGTGACACATTGCCAAAACATGGATAACGGACAGCAAAGAAGGAAGAGAAAGAAATTAAAAGGCATTTACAATGAATGCATAGAAAGGGAATTTCCTATTAATGCAAGAAAAAAATAAATAGCTAACTAATAAAGAGGAAACCCCCCTAATATACAAAAACTAAGATGCATCAATAACTCCGCCAAGGAAGTTAGGAATGTCAGATTTTCATTCGCAAATACTGTTTCAAAATTGGCAAAAGAATATTTTGCATGCTTTTACCTCAGCATACTTCTAAAATAATAATTTTAATAATATATACACATTAAATTGATCCATAAATTATTATACTTCTTTCCTTTGAAGAACATGTAACTCATAATCAAGTGACTTTAGAGATAATCAATAATGCATGTTGACGTAGCAAAAGGTAAGCAGTTGACTCAAAGCTTGAGCCATTGGAAATGCTAGTCATATTACCTGCACTTCCATGGTTGAGTGCCCGTACAGCTTTTCAAGTATTGTGACACAAACATCATATAGGCCTTGCTTACGAGCAATGTGAGCAAGCCTGTTCACATTCCATGCTTTGTCACGGTAGCCAAGGTGATGAAGTTGTGAATTTGTGGAGCTAAAATCTTTGAAAGCATCTATGACAGCATTATACATTTCATTCCTCCACTGCAGTAGGTCATACCAAACAGACATATGATCCCATTCATTTGGAGTTCTCAGTCTCCATGTCTCAAGAATGTCCTTGAGATCTGCATAAAGGTTTCCTTGCACACCACCTACAGAGTTTCCAGAGACTTTGTTTCCATTGGAAATATCCAACAGAATTCTGGATGACTCCTTAACTTCAACTATTTGTTGGAATTGCTGCAGAAGGGGAATTTTGGAATGAACAGACATTTCCGGCAGCTGCCACCACTGTTCTAGTGCAAGATCAACACCTTTACCCACCATGTTGTCAGCATCCACTATGCCATTTGTGTTTTTGTCATGAAGGGCAAAGTATGCTTGAATCAAACGAAGTTTTGGAGTTTCTTCCACTTGAGCTTTAGGAATTACATGATCCTTCATATATGTCCAATCAGGCAATTTCCAGAGACTGTCAAGAAGAATTTCATAATTCTCAACACTCTTACCAAAGTCTGCCAAGGCATCCCATTGACTAAGTTGACTGGCACAGTATAACCATTGCTCTTCCCAGAGACACATCTCAGCCTTCGGCACAGTGTTGTTATAAGTTCCTTGAGTTGCCTTCACCATGGCTTGGTAAAAGAGGCTTTGAGCACGCTGCCAATAACCATGCTGAACAAGAGAAAGCCCTGCCCTAGTTTCTGCAGTGATTGATCGTTTCTTCCACAAGCCACACCTCATATCTTCTTCATTAAGCAAGCGATACAGCTCAGCCAGAGACTCAGCGCACTTGGTATCATTCATGAACAGCATAACATGACTTTCAAGTAATGCTAAAGCAATGTGCCATGCATTATAAGTTTTCCCAACATATTTGATGAGTTCACTTGGCATTCGCGGTTGAGGATGACTCAGCTGAAGCCCTTCTAGCAGAGCTTGCACAACATTTGGTCTGCTGGCTTGCTGCCTCTTATGATAATCTTTAGACAGAAGAGTAATCATTGGTTTTGCCAGTGTCACCTGCTCCTCTTTATGTAATGTAACCCAGACAATTGGAAACACCAAGACCCACAAATGATAGGCAACATTAGCATCTGTGTGGGCCAATTCTCGCAATGGAATTAAAAGATCAGCCACCTGAAAAAAGGAAAAAAAAATGAGAGAAGATAGAAATTTTCCAATCTAATAATTTATTTCAGTTGGCTGACACTGCCGCAGAAAACACTAATGAAACAGAGGAACTTCTCAACCAGCCAGGGTGAAGTAAATAGCCAAAACACCATAGGTGGAAACTTTCAAAACCTAGCCATCTTATTGGCAAAGTAAGTCTAATACTGCAAGTAGGTAACAAGTTTATTCATCCTTGAGTTTCACCTATGAATATTATCATGAAAAGCAAACTCAGGATGTTGGAGATAAGCTCATTGATATGCTGAACAATAATTGCAGCTAGAGATCAAACATCAATTACTTTACCTGCAGTTTGCTCATGTTGTTAAGAAACTGGGCGTGCTTATGCACCAGGGTCTCAAATGTCAGCGGAGAGTCCTCAGTACCTTCAGAGACATCATTGACCTTGTGCTGCATTCCTGATGATTCTGGAAGAGTGCTTGAAACCAGAAGCGGTGGAACCCTGGCAGAATTTGGTGCTAGTGTGATAGGCTTATCCTCAACTAATATTGCCAGAAGAAGATCAAGGCCCTGCTTCAGCCAGAAGACATCACTCAAGGCCTCCCAATCTTGAATTTGGACAATGAACTGGAGCCTAGTGAATAGTGATTTCCCAAGGGATTCATGATAGAGAGAGAAAAATTTCATCCTAACTTCAGGATCTTTGGCTCGTAGACCAAGCATGAACTGCCTTTCAACCTTCTGGAATACCTCTTGACGAAGGGACAAAGGGTATCTGAACACATACAAAAATAACTAAGACAACATATAATGCAAGCACGGTGCAGAAAGTCACAAGTTCATTACTTACTTATTAGAATCAGCACAAATCCCATAAAGAAGTCCTAAATATTTCCTATCCCACTCTTCCAAAGAAGCAGGAGGGAAGTTTTGTTTATCAACTTGTGAAAGCTTCTGAAGAAATGAGACTATCTCCTTTGCATTGAGAAAGGAACTTGACGTGACTGATGTGCCTTGCTTACAAAAATCATCTTCAATCCATCCTTTGATTACATCAAGTATGCAAAGAAGCACACTAGCATCAGTAGCTTTCTCTGAGAGCAACGCATTCAAGATTTGAGACACTGATCGTTTGCAGTCAGGAACAATCATCACTCTTTCAGTGATCAGCTTCAAGATAGATTTTAAATTAGAGATTACCGCTCCAACATCAGAACCTTGGCGAGAAGATGTGACAGCTGAATCTGTATCTGCCCTCTGACCCTAATAATGAAGGAAAAGTCTCCCAACTTAATTCATCAAACGATTGGAAATTAACTTTTAAAATAATAATCATAATAATAAGCCTACTGTAAAAGTACAAATTATGGAGCAGATAATCAACAATGCAAGATACATTAAATCACATTAGGAAAAGCAGAAAACTCAAGCCCCTACAAGATTCATGCATGATTATAAAATATGATTTGTTGGGTTTCAAACTCATCACATAAAACTCAAGACGGTGGAGAACTCACGCTCAAGAGAACTCAAACTGTCCATCAGCCCATATAATTTCATATGGTGTTTGCTCGACATTACCATTGATTTTCATTAAACTATTCTAGTTACTTACTTTGTCGTGTTAACTAAGACTTTTTTGTATTTTCAGTTATTTTTTGGATTACATTTCTGGCATTTAATTTGAGATCAAGTGTTCTATTTAAATAAAAACAAGATAAGATTGTGTTATGTTTTAATGAGGACAAAGTTACTCCATTTTAATTAGAATAAAGTTGTGGTCTCTTTTACTACTAAGTAGAAGTCTATTCTCTCTTTTATCATTATAAATGTAAAGTTTCTATCTAATAAAATATGTTAACAGAAAAAATAAAAACTTCGAAATTTTACATGGCATCATGCTTGAGAGGAAGGCCGCATTCTATTATGTGGTCATTCTATTAGGGTTCTTGAAGTTTTTTAGTTATTTTAATCCTTTTAAATTGTTACACAGTGCCAGCAGTCTTGTGGTCTAGTGACACACTATTGTCTTCATTGGCGTTCAATTCCACATGCCACCACTAGTACCAGGAAAAAGTTGTTATAATCTGTACCAATATTAAAGGATTGGATATTACCCCGTCAGGATACCTGTTATAACGGGCCATTAATACCAGGGCTCCTCTCTCACGTGTATATACTCCTTTTTTCTGATTATGAAACAGAAACAAGGAATTCATATCACCTCTCTCTATATGGTATTAGAGCCTTCCTTTCGGGTATTATATTTCTCCTCTATTCTCTATTAGTGTCAATGGTCTCGTCCACTATCTCCTAAATTCTCCTCTATCCAATTTGAGGATGCTCTTAGAGCTTTAATGCTTAATGTATACTTGTCACATACGCTTGAAAGGACTTTAGGGGTTTCAACCGGCCAGTCACTGGATTTGAAATGAAGTTGAACAAGGGCTGGAATTGATTTTGATCGCAATGGAAATGGAGATAGAGATGGATATGGATAAGAAAATGGAAATGGGGTTTAAAAGAGTGTTTGGTATGCGCATGAAATTTTGGTATAATTTTATTTAATGTGTTTTTAGTATGAAAAGTTCAAAATGCCTGATGCAACACACACTCTCAGTTTCATGGAACGATGATGATTGAGGGAGAGGAACAGAAGGAAAGAACGAACAAGACAGAGGGGAAGGAAGGGAGAGAGAATAAGAACTGAGAGGAAAACAGCAGGGAGAGAGTTCACATAGCTCAAAAATATCATTCAACATATCTATATCACATGAGTTGCATGAAAGCTATTTATAGAAGCTACTGTTAAGGTTTCCTTCTCATGAAGGTAACATTAAAACAAAATAGAATATTAGGTTCCTTCCATAGGTTTCCACAAAATATATCATTCTTGTACTCCATCGATGCTCTTTATTCTCAATATTCTCCATCCCAATGCAGCACAGGTAATACCACAATTGAAGAAGCAAAAAATCAAACACATAATTGAAATTCAAAAACTCAACCCCTCCAAACAAAGCAATCAAACCCAAAAAAAAAAAAAAACTTGATCTAAAACATGAGGTCCAAAAATCTGAAGAAGCATCAGAAGCAAAAAAGGCCATAAATATTAGAAGCACTAAGAACCACCACGGAGCCACCAGCGGTCACATCAAAGCACAAATGTCAACCATTGAGTCAGCAACGACCACACCGATTCACCGACGTCCACCAGCAACCCAAATCTAACAATGAAGATAGCGACTTTTACAGATTTGGTGCTTTTGATCTTCCTCTGCCTTCATTGGAACCTAATACTTCCTAGATGTCGAGGCCTTAGACCTTCTTGGTGTTGAAGAGAAAAAAGTTAAAGTTGAAGGTCCGAGAAGGAAAAAAGTGGAAGACGAGGAGATCGATGTAGGATTTAAGGAGAGGAAACCAAATGGAAAAGCCTTGGATCTCTTTGACGACTCCAGATATTTGTAGAACAAGTAGAATAAGCCATATCTCGTGAGGCCAATACTGGGGAGGTCAACAGTGGCGATAGCGCCAATGAGTGGCAAAAATGAATTATTGGAGGGGGAATTGTAAATCTCAACTTTTTTATGGAAGCCAATTGTATTGCTAGGGAGCTCTTGATAAGGAGACCAATAGACAAGTTGCTAAAATAGAAAGCACGGGAGGATCGACCCCTATTTAGCGTACTAGCAAACTTTGTGATGGAAATCAATTCCATTTCCATTTGCCCCAATTCTAGAGTACCAAAAGGCGCATAAAGCATTAATTTGAAATAAAAACCCTTGGCTGTCTAAAATACTTAGGCATGGAGATGGCCAGATCAAGGGATTGTCGACAAGATTGTTGTCTCATAAAGGAAGTACACCCTAGATAGGCAAAATACAATATTATAAATCCAACTAAAGAGCGTATAGCAATCGTATAAAGAATAATGCGGTACTTGAGATGAATCTAGGTAATGGAATCTTATTTAAAATAAATGTTCTTGAGATGTTGTAATCAATATAGAAGCTGATTCGACTAAGTCAATAATTCCTAGAAGATATACTACAGGGTATAGCACTTGTGCATAGAGAAAGCAAGCGACCTCGAGGAGAAAAGATCTATAGAAGTATTGCTAACAAGTCACCATGCTACAACTATTAGCATCCTAAATAATCCAATACAACACAATAGAACTAAATATGTGGAACTTGACCAGAATTCCATATAAGAAATGCTTGGCTTGCCAAGTCGTTAATATATTGACCAAGGGTCTGACTACAGTGGGTTTGAAGAACTATGAAGCAAGATGAGAATGCTGAACATCCATTCTCTAGCTTGGGGAGGAGTGCTGGAAAGGGTGGTTGAATTCCATTATAAAGTCATTCTATAATCTTCTACTTATTTTTATCCTTTTATATTGCTATTATGTTTCCTAGATTCTAAAGAATGAGTTGGGGAGATTCTTAAATCCCTAAACCTAAACTTTCCCTACTTAATGTACTGATTTCACATTCAATAAAATTGAACCACTGGGGGCCGACAATCCCAGTGGTATTATTTGTCACATTCTACATGTTGCACCCTACTAGGCATGAATAACAATGTATGGGCAAGTAATGACACTCAATACCAAAAGAGCCAACAAACCTACCAATAGTTGGTAGGTGTGAGGAATGAGGGAAGTAAGAAAACACAGAATCATCTACCATGGTGGCTCATGGTACAAACAATCCAACTGACTTCCAACCAAGAAGATAACGATATCAAAAGATGGGGTATATAAGGAGAAAAAGATATCTTGCTCAAGTTGGTATTGGAAAAGACAACTCACAATGCTTGAAGAAAAGCTCCAAGCAGAAATATCCAACTTGAATTAGAGTATTGAAATAAACATTGATTCAAAAGGTTATTACTATTATATACATACATGTTCAATTAAAGCTTATTTGCTTTTAATTTGTCTGCTTGGATAACATTCCTATGCATTTAAGATTAGCTTAAATTAGAAAAAATAAGGTTGATTGCTTTATTTTAATTTGAATAGAGTTATGTGATCAGGATGAACTTCTCTTTTCAGGAGTTATATGTTTTAGTTGGCGTACAAGTCTTTCTCCATTTTATCATCTAGAAATATAACATTACTTCCATCTAATGGAATAAGTTCATAGGAAAGGTTTTTCAGTGAAGTTCAAAGGAAATAATACCCGAATTCAGTATTTTTATCAGAACAGACTAATAAATTGGTATGTCAGATAAAATACAATCAAACCGAGGCAGCAGAAAAGGAAACTCCAAAGCCAGAATGGACTTGCATGTAATTGGCAGGGTCAGGTCCAGTCCCAAAGCCTAATATGTATGCCACCTTTCCATACAATGTGCTCAGAAAAAGGATGATGGGAGTTCAAGGGGATGGAGAGAACGGAACGAATAGAAGGATGATGGGATGGAACGGGAATAAGTCCACCTGCCAAGTAGTTCAATTGGCGAGGGAGAGGAATGATTCTCAATTCCCCTCATACTCCCCAGTGCCCAAATCTATTCCCTTTGGGGCAACTGATTAAACAAATTTAACATCCTTGAATCCAAAGAATGAAAGTGAAAATAGAAAAGGAAAAATGCTGCTTACTTGTCTTGAATGAGATCCCGCTGATGAACCCATATCACGTTGTAATCGTTGAAGGATGCGAACTAATATAGAAGGTTCAATGAAGTTTCTTTGCACCTCCATCAAGGTTCTAATAACAAGCAATAAGAAACTAATTGAGCTAGCAACATTATCATCACCAGATGTTTGAGGGGCGGTGACAGTAGATACATGCTTCTGGATCAAATCATCCAGCTTCTGGCTCAACAGTTTTACATCTGCTGGTGTTGTAGCTGCTTCCGGAGGAAAAGCAACAAATATCATCTTCAACAGGGAGCAAAAAGACTTCCCACCATCTAACAATTTATGCTTGAAACATGGTTCAAGAATCTGGGAGGAGACACGAATGACTTATTACAAATGTACAATTTGTTCAGCAAATCAAATAAAGAAAACAAATAGAGGCCTACTTGAGATATCTGGTTAATGTTGTTTCTTATGAACAAGTGTGGCTGTTTCTCCAACACCTTGTTCATGACATCCAAACCCTGTGCCAGAGCTGTAGAAGGGTCCTTTGCCTGAGATGGTTGAATACTGCTCAGCAGCTTTTCCAAATAATTAAATTTTACGTTGGCATTAGGCCACACTTCCAAAGCTTGTGAAAGTAACTCCAAAGCTTGTTTATACATAGCACTCGCCTCTTTATCCTTAGGCTCTATGACCAGTGCAACCTAATTTTACCAGTAAGAGTTAATAATCATAAACAATGGGTATTGAGGAGTGGAGGGTTGCTAAAGATACAATCAATCATAATGCTTTCACTTAACTTTCAATTTTGCCTCAACCAGTACTACCACTTCTATCACATTTATGCATGCAGATCCAATTGTTCTTGGTTAAGACATGGAGGGGCAGGTAAAGATAACAGTGCATATGTCAAAACCATTTGCACAACTCAAAATGAGTTTATCAGAGAGATGGTCTAGCACCCGTTTAATCCATTATATATGGGATATAAATTCCTCACAATTGGAAGAACCTATGGAGTATTTAAATAGACAGCATCAACGCTATGTAATGGTAAAATAGCAAGATTAGAATAAAGCCTCACTCTGATAAGAAAATTAATAATCATTTCCTCCATAGCAGCATTTGGTTTGAATTCCTCATCAGGTTGACTAGCAGACCCTGGAGTTTCAATGTTAGGAATTGATGATGGACCACCAGGTGACATAACACATAAGGATTGCAAACCAGGTTCCACTTTTACTCGCTTGGTTGCATCATCAGGAAATGTAGACCCATCTATGGATCGCTTAGCATCAGCTGAGCTAGTGGTAAAGTCATCATTGATCTGACTGGGGGCTTCAGCATCAGTTACAGCTTTCATTTCATTTTGCCTTTGCCTCTCCCAGTTAACAACTAATCCAGCAAGCTCAATGGCAAGACGTCTGTTTTCAGCTGTGGTGTTGTATGGCAATCCAAGACGACTCAGAGAATTCACCATCTGAGGAACAAATTGCGCTCTGCAGCTGTAGAAGAGATCTGAATGGCGAACAATAAGCTGGAATATGTGAATAAGGTTGGGAATTGAATGACCTTCTTCAACTAGGATCTTCTTAGTATATCGGATCCATATGGGCATCCGGGAATCACCAAGAGGCAGACGGCGTGGCAATGCTGGCATCAATATGTCAAGAGCCTGCTTGACCAACATTTTATTTTCTGGCTGACAAGTCCTAAGGAGTGCTACAAAAACCTGCAGTTTCAAATTTTTGTTAATGGTGGACAATATGTACAAATATGGATAAAAATATCCCATATTTGCATACGATTCCAAAAATTCATCCCCAGACTGACTATAGATCAAACTTGAAAGTCTTTATGTGAGCCTGGTTCAGCAATAAGTTGATTTTAATCAACCTAGTTTTGGATGAGCCATTAAAAGCACAAGAACACAGCAAATTCTTTTAAGATTTTTCCATTTCCATGCAAGTATTCTTGCAAACAAATATCAGAATTACCACTGCTAACTGCAATCAGCCTAAAGTACAGAATAAAGCAATGACATAAAAGAAGCCAGTCCCATATATACATGTTACAACACCCTTCTTGCAAGGATATAATATAAATAATAAAAACCAGGAAATACATACACCAAACATTTCAAGGTATAACAAGGTAAACTATCATTCTAGACGAAAAAGAAATATAGGAAAATGAGTTAATAAATAATCACAAAGTGCTCAAGAATTTTTGTTAGGAGGTTCAAATGTTAAACTCTCACTCCCACATGCAGAGAAACCACTGCAACCAATTCATCAGGATAACTAGCCCAGAAGCATGATTCTGGGAACCATACTGACTTGGTTAGCTCAACTGGTTGAACCAGGAATCAGTCTAGTGTCCAATCTGGAAAATGAAGAAAACGAGAACTCACCTAAAAGAAAACCTGCTTTGAACGGGTCAAAACTAACATTTTGACTAGTTTGGTTGGTAGTGTTTTTCTTAAAATGCAGCAAACAAAGGAGAAGCGGTGAAGAAGGGGGAATAAGAGGAAAAGGAGAACAGAAGGTCCCAGAATGTTAATAGGAAACAAACAAATTGATGTTAGGACCACTTTTGGAAATCTAGGAAAATACATGTTAAGGGAAACGTACCTTTTTGTTATTGACTTGCTATTTTGAAGAAAGAGTAGGGTAGCTATAGGACCACTGTAGTCAAAGTATATGAGTCCGGGGTTGTGAAAGTCACTTTCTGGGTTTTTAATCCTTCTTATGGTTGACAGAGAAAGGTAAAGAAGAATTTTGAGGTGTGGCTTAGGCCTTTGAAGGAAGGAAAGCCAATCCTCTCAATGATCTTGTTGTGTCTATGTTCTAGAGTTCTTGTCCTGTGTGTTGTATCTTGAGTTGTCAGAGATGGGGGTGTGTGTATTGTATCTTTTGTTTGTCATGTTTTGTAATCATCTTATATGCAGTAACAGTATTGTTAATCTCAAGGACTCCCATTCTTTGTTGTCTATTCCTGGTTTTTAGTCGTCTTGTGAGTTTGTTTAGAAGAGGGTTCTATCAATCACAAAGTGGTTTTAAAGTACACAGATCTAAACCTTCTTTTGTTCTTGTAGTGCGATGCAAGTTTGCTAGAAATCTTGAAACTTGAAAGGAGTTTTGCAAGAAAAGCGAGAGAAGAAGGTGGAATCATGGAGAGTCGGATTTTAACTGTAGTTTGAACCTGAGTAATGACAAATCCAAATGAAAGCTAACTGAAAATCTCAAGTTTATACCTCTGTTGAGAGAGAAAAGCTATAAATCAGAGTGATAGAAAATATGGGAACAAATATCTTAGGAAAAAATGATAGAACATAGGAGTTAAAATATTTTGGGAATAGCTTACCATAAAAGAGAGCTTTAATTTATTTATATTATCTTTTGGGCAAGTGCCAAGATATTTTGCTAGCAAGTTGTTATGCAAGCAGATGCATTTTCATTACAAGTGCCAAGATAGTTTAGCTGTTATGCAAGTGGATGCCCTTTTCTTTTTATTATTTGCAAGTTGATGGAAGAAGCCTTAGTCTATAAATAGGAGATCTTATGTACTTTGAAATTAGATTCTGATGAATGAATGATATTATGAGTTATGTGATTCTCTCAAGCCTCCGTTCTCTCTCCCTCTTTCTGATTCTCTCTCCTTTTCTCCCTGTTTCGGTCACCCTTTCCCTTCCACCATCTCTGTTTCTATCTCTACTCCCTTAAATCTCTTCAGTTTGCATCTATTCAAGTGTGTGTGAGGTAACAGAGCCTTTTCGTTGGAATCTTGTGAGGAGAAAGAGGAAAACAAAAACGAATAAGCCTGGAAGAAGAGGCAGCGTAGCTCAGTAAGACCTGAGGTGGAGCCACTCAATGATCTTAAATTAGCGGAAGTCCAATAGGAAAGCATACATTTGTGCTTCTCGAGAAGCAGAGAAGATAAAATTGAAACTTTCGAAGTTTAAACTTCTGGTCGCACACCTATTTGCCTCAGCAATTTGGGAATTTGAAAAGTTGCATCTCAAGGAAACTTTAGTTCAAATAATGTTTTGTGCCATCCATTTAATCTTCTGTTGATTCATTCATTGGACCAGAAAAAAAATATATAATTAGCTCATTCAGTATCAAGATCATAAGTTATCAATGAATGAATATGATAGAGAATTGTAAAAGAGAGTGAAAGAGAAAGGAAAGAGCAGAGGAGAAAAAGAGCAACTGGAATTAACTGAATAATTCGATAAATCAAAACATGAGGAAAACTGATCACTACACATATTTATAAGTCATGGTAAGTCCTCATCCTAATTAAATATCTAACTCAAAACCTTAAATATCTAATTCAAATAATAAAATATTCTATCTAAATCTTAATAAAACATTCTACCCAAATCTTAATAAAGCAAACTAATAAAATATTCTAAATAAACTAACCTTACTACCCTTGACCACTTATTTACAAATCACATATTAGAACAATGCAATAATCGGAAGAGAATTAAAATTTGATTGGAACGCCATTTTTTAAAAGAAATTACATGTTAAGAAAACTATTAAAATTTACATTTTCATACATACTAATTTTTCCCATACATGATTAGGTGATAAATGTATTAATATAACATTACATTAATTTAGATAGGACTGGTTTGACTGTCCAACCAGTTCGACCTGTAAACCAAAACATTGACCAATCCGGCCTGACATCCCAGAAGCATTAAATATAGAAAATGCATGCTAAGTAAAGGAAGTTCCTCAGTGACCTGAGTACAGACCATTTAAACAAAGATCCAGGCTTGCATACCTGAAGTATTATTTTTTCAGGAGCCTGATAAGCCTCCAAGAAATGGCAAACATTCACAAACGCCCACTGTTTGCTTGCAGTGTCTTCGCGCTTCAAATGATTCCACCCAAACTTTATTAATTCCTTCCGGTGATGGACGAGATCATTCTGAAGATATTTAAGGAGCAAAGTGGCAAGCTGCAACAATTCTATTCGTAAAGGCTCGTCATACTCAGCAGAAACCTGAAGAAGGGGAGCAAGATTCATTGAGGTACCAAACTTACTGAACCAGAAACTGGATCAAGCAGACTTCACAAATTATGAACAGGTCCAATAACAAGCAAGAACAAATATTAAATTCCGCATAGCATCAGGATATACCTCTTCAGGAGGATCAAGAAGTTTATCAACGATTGTTTTTATAATAGCAGGATCAACAACCTCCCAACTTTGCCCATTTTGAAAGGCATGAGCTAACATAGGAAGAATAAGCATTTGCATTACAACCACCAAATGGTCATGACCAAGTTGTTTTGATTGAAAAAGGTTCAGAAAATGCAACAAGAGGGCCTTTTTCATGCTGGGCGGATAACCTTCGGCAACCTAAAAGGCACCAAGAAAATTTTCATAACATTCACATAAAAATATGAATTGACACCTCAAGAGATGAAATTTAGACATAACAAAATACCTCAATGATATAAAACTCCTTCAGGAATGTATAATCAATACGGCTATGAAATAAAAATATGGTAAGTATATCAAACAGAACATTCACTTCATTCTTATCATGCCTCAAGTAATTCAGAAAGCATTTGACAAGCCACTTGCTTTCTTTAACCTGCAATAAATGATAATGAAAGCGGGTTAGCAGGCTAAAATTGATAGCATCTTTTGTCACGTCAATCCAAGATTTGGACCATTTAATGAGCTCATAGAAAATAGCTATGTCAAATGTATAATTTGTCAATGAAGTGGAGAAAATTTGGGACAAGTTGGAGAGAACTCAAAAGGAAAATACAGCAGAATCAGCATTTGAACAAAAAGGCAAAACATAGAAAATATCATACAGAGTCATAGAGCAATACAAAACCCATAATGCGGACCCAATGACAGCAATAAAAATTATACATGGGAGTCTGTGGATAAAAAAAAAAAAAAACACATCTTAACGCAAAGACATCTTTGCATGGTGTTATAATTAAAAGTTGCAATATTCTTCCAACCATACATTATGCATGGATTAATTGCTTGACAGAATTTCTAGACAGTAAAGGTACAATGACACACGATATTACAAGAAGGCACAAAATGTGGGGGGGGGGGGGGGAAGCTGTACAATGACATATAAATTGATGCATTTCTATAGCTCATGCGTATTTTAACATCCAATTAATCATTACATTGTATATCAATAAGATCAAATTTCAGGCAAACCAAAATGGGAACCAGCAACGAAATAATGTCATTCATAAAAAAAATATTCCAAGCATGATCCAGGGTGATGAAATTGGTCAAATCTATACAAAAGTCTAAGCAAGCAATGCCAGCACATTGAAGTTAGCTGGTCATGAGATCTTACGGAGGCCTTTGCTCTATCTTGGGATGCCTTAGAGCAGAAATCAATGATAGAAAAGAACCAAAACATTGATAAGGATTTTTTTTTTTTTTTTTGGGGCCAGCGATAAGGATTCTGGTTAGCTCACAACAACCAACAACAATAACTTATCTGATATTAAATTAAGCTCTCTATTTATCATATTACTTACTTGTACTAGGCTCAACTCTTGCTCATTTTGCAGACGGGATATTCTAGCAGGTGACTTCCAAACAAGTACTAACGTATCGAACACCATACGATTACTTTGTAACCAGCCAGGAATGGATTTCACCAAGGTTTTTATCAGTGCTAGTCCCTGAAAGTAAGCATCTGAAGTTGCATTGGGAGGTGTTGCAGGTGGATTGGAAGCATCAGTGGATGCAGCAACAAGGCTCTCTTCTGCTAATAAACCAGACTGTGTGCTGGTTGATGCAGCAGCCATTGTAACATCAGATTTTGGCAGAAATTCAGAGAAAGCACTTGCAAGTATTTTCTGTGGTGATTTTGCAAGTTCATCCCTTAGTGGCTGACCAGCATCTGACCGAATTATATACATAAACCTGAATTGAAAACCCCCCCCCAAAAAAAAAAGAAGGAAAAAAAAGCAAATAAAAATAAAATGAAAAGAAAATGGAAACTAGTCAGCACTCAATCTTATGAAGTGCTTATAATTCTAATCTAGCACTGAAACT
Organism: Neltuma alba; assembly: GCF_004799145.2. Lineage (NCBI taxonomy): Eukaryota > Viridiplantae > Streptophyta > Magnoliopsida > Fabales > Fabaceae > Neltuma > Neltuma alba. The sequence continues at coordinate 52,314 of NW_021637884.1, read as the reverse complement.
TACCGCCTGAAATACTTTGGGTCATTTAGTCGGGCAAGAAAATAATCAACTGCAAGGGGTGCATAGCGATTTAAAAATTTGGTGAGTGGAAGGCGGTATGGACAATTAATTTCACTGTAAACTTGTCCTGGGGGAAGAGCTCCTTCCAAATCAATAGTCAAGGTTACAAGCTCATCAAGAAACTTTGAAGCCGCAGCAGGAAGCAAGTGAAAAAGCTCGATTATAGCTGTGACAATAGAGAATAACATTATCGGTACATTGAGAGCTAAGGACAATAGACAATAACGTCATCACTGCATCAACAGCTAAGGATGATGCATCCGCAACACTTGGATAAACAGATTAAATGATTGAAGTAAAACCTGCAGCAATCTTTGGTTCTTCACCCGCCTTCCATGACTTCTGACTCTGTGCAAGCTTTTCAGGCTCCAGCCACCTCTTTAGATGCTCCAAAAGCTTACCACCCAATGTAACATTAAACCAATTGGACAACAGCTCAAGTAGACGGGCCAGGCCTTGCAGAAGGGGCATGCTCAGATTTTTTGTGTGCGCCAAATTGACTAATATTGGCCTAAGGCTACTTTGCAGAAGTTCTTTGGGCATCCTTTGATTGATTACCTAAATGCAAGCGACAGCAAAGAAAATGACCCAAATAAATCCCCAGCAGGTTCAAGAGCATGCATGTACAGCAAAAGCATAAAGAAATCTACAACTGTAACAGTTTCATATGGTAATTTAAGCTACCACAACAATATTATACTGCTAAATAAACAAGAAAACAATCGATGGAAAGACCAGACAATCAAGCACAGATGATCAAGGACACTAAAGATATTTTCAAGACAGATGTTCTGAGATAGATGAAGCAGCATCTGTAAACAAGCATCACCAAAGACATACAAACTTCAAAAACATCCTAGTCCAACAAAGAAGCATGAATTACAATATTATGAAGTCATTTTTACCTGTCGAAGGCCCTCTTTTGCAACAGCAACAATTTCTGGTGTCCTACAAGTCAGAGATTTAAAAAACATCGATATAATCTTTGCACGCAGTTCAGAATGATTTGGAGTCTTAAAATCAGCCCATGCCATTGTTGTGCAGAGTAGCTCAATGCAAGCTGTTCTAAGTTTTGTCAATGATGTCACCACTTTTGGGTTGAAAATCTTTGTAGCCAGTGCATTATCATCAGACTCAGCTATTTGCAATGCTTCTTGCAAGAAATTAACTAGCTCTGGAGTCAACTTCAGAAGAGGCGGCCTCAATGCTAAACAGAAATTTAATGCCGTAACTGTTCCAACCTATACAAGAAATAATCGAGTAATCAAATATACAAATAACTTGATATAAAAGTTTATACGTAGAACCAAAACAGCTGTCAGCAACAGCATATACCTGTTGGTCTACAGTCTTTAATTTGAGAGGCCGCATTATTAGAGGCTGCAGTAAAGGTTGATACCATGGCTCAAGTAATTCAGACACCTCACTGCCAGTTCTGCTAGCTAACAGTGCCAAGCATGACTGTACATTCTTTCTCACAATGATAGATGCATTCTGGTTAAACAACTCTTGAGCAAGAAATTCAACTACTCCTTGAAAACTTTGCTTCCGTGATTCACTATTAGCTTCATCAGCATTATTTACAACTCTAAGAACTTGAGTGAGCACCTGACTTGTCTCATCTTGCTCCTTGCTAGCATATATAGGAAGCTTTTTAAGGACATATATCAGACCACGTACAATCCTTACTTGAAAAAGGCATAGCTTCTCCCCAGTGACCTTTCCAACTAAGGCGCCTAGTCCCATAACGCCTCCCATCTGCGCTTGCCATGTAAGCCCATAGCAACAATGCAGAAGACGGGGTAAGAGCTGTTCAAATACAGGAACACGAACACTTGGTGGTGGAGAATATACAGGATTCATTGATGGACTAGATACAATCATTGGAGTACCAGGTCCTCTAGACATAATGACATCAGTATGCTTTGTACGAGCCAGAAACACAAGTGTTTCCGCAAACACATTTAATGCACCAAGAGCAGCTTTAGCATGGAGCCTGTTCTCATCTGCTAGTACATCAACTAGAGCATCTAAGAATATTAATGGATCCAGTTCCTTCAAATTTGAAGAAGCATTAGTTTTTGGCCTAGAACTGGCATGAACATTATTTGAAAGTGATGAAACCCCAAGTGCAGCAGTAGAAGCATTACTGGATGAAGAATCGACATGAAATATCACCGCAAAATGGCGGCACAAATTAATGACAAAATCATCAGTAGATTCCACAAGGTCCGGCTCACCATTAGCAGCAATGATAGTCATTAATAGAATCTTGAAAACAGACTTCTCAGCCATAAGTTGGGTCTTCGTCTTTACACCCAAGTCAGCCTGAAATGAAATGTTTTGTGAATTGCAGTAACAATAAATAATCCATAAAATACACACACTCTTAAAATGCAAAGCTTGCACAGAAATCAAGAGGGGGATCTAAAAGGAAGAATGAAGAATTCAAAGGCTTCAAGCAAAGACAATACAGATGAGACGGCAAAGGAAACACAAATGGATGACCTGTGCACTGCGTCAGTATTATTGATTATGAGAATGTTCAAATAGGAGTAATCAATAAAATAACAAACAAGGAAAGGCACTTCTTGCGGATCAATCAACTGCACAAACACATGGTTCTCAAATACAATTGTGGTTTTCTCACTGCAAAATACCAAGCTAACCTTTACTTCTGGTGACTCAGATCTCCTCAATGATTGATCAGCTGTAGACATCAGCAAGGAAGACAGCTGCTTCGGTGTACAACCTTCATCAGCAACAGTTCCAGGCAAATTGAGCTGAGATGTTAGACAAACACGCAGGAACTTCAGGGCTTGTTTCCTGTAGAAAGCATCCGTACCACCACTTTTGTGCATTACAGATGCCACAGCAAGATTTATACATCGGTCAAGTGGTACCAAGAATGGGGTTGCAGGCTCGAATGTCAGAATCAAGCGAAGCCCATGCTCAGGGTTCTCTTTGCACTCAAGTGCCAGAGGCTCTTTAAGAAAGCGCCTGTTTCGACCACCCAACTTGCCAAGAAGCTGCAGTGCTTTCGCACCCCAGAGATAGGGAGCAGGCCTTAAGTGAGACCACAAGACAAGAATCACTTCAGACATAACATTGGCCATGCTGGGCTCAAGAAAATCAGGATTTAAGCTATCAACCCAAAACTCAAGTGTTCGTAACCCAAGACCAACTAGGTCATCACTTCCTTTGAGACATAATACCAGTGGCTTCATAAGACGAGAAAGACAAGGTAACAATGAGCTCAGACGGGCAGGCAAGGTCAAGCAAAGCTCCAGCAACAGATCCCTCATATCCTCCCCAGTTGGCCCCTCAAGCATAGTCAATAGCATATTAAGGCAGGGCTGTAACATGGGGACCAAGTCCCGCAGTAAAAGTTCAAATTTACATCCTTGGAGTGCCCTAAACATTGTGCGAAGCAATTGCACATAACCAAGAGGCCTTTCAACTTCAGTAGCATTTTTCATGCAAAACTCCATTATAACAGGCACATGAGGCTGCAAAATCCGTTCAAATTCTGGAGGTGTTTTAACAACAGCACCAAAGATAAACCGGAAAAGATGCAAGGCCAGTTTTGCTGCAGGTGAATCAGGGTTCTTTAATACATCGAGCTTGTTGTTCACAAGAAAATTAACCAGCACATCAGCAAATGGCCGACACACTTTTGGGGCTGCTAAGAGGGTAGAAAATATATGGACGAGTTGAGTGTTGGCAATCATGCAGTCAAAAAGCTCAGACATACACAAAGAGAACATATCCATTAGATCTCGAGGTTCCATGATAGCCAGAATCTGTGAAAAGAGCTGAAGCATTTCCTTCTCCTCGTCTTTCTCCTTGAAGAGTGCTAAGCAGTGCACGCCACTTTTCAGGACTCCAGAGGCTTTCCACACCTATATAAGAGTTAAGTCAAATACAACTATTAAGCACAGAAATTCATATTCAAGATAATCAGCTTATCTGAAGTACCTCATCTTCTCTCATGCCCTTGAATGCCTGAGTCGAAGGTAAATTAGATGATGGTGGGACAAGCACCTACGATGTTCCACGTGTAAGAGAAAACACATCAGAAATAACACTCTACAACACAGCAATAAAGGCCAAATCAAAGACAAGAAATACTGCACATAGGCATTCGAAACCTGAGATCTAGGCAAATGTGCGTGAGTGATGCTCCATATTATAGTCTTCATTCCTGGAAGTGCAATCACCCATAAACTTTAATATTTAAAATTTAACAAAAAAGAGAAACTGTTATCTTTGTCAGCCAAAAAGGAAACAAGCACCAAAATTAGGTGAGAGCTTGACAAAATAATTGAACAAATATGAACGAAGAACTGCAGAAGGTTCAGGGAAATCAATTACCCATCACTAAGGTCTTAATCAAATGCTTACAATCATTAACTTCCTTAGAATGTTCCACAGGAACCTGCAAATTCAAAACGGCCTGCCAAAAGAAATTTATGAATGAGCAAGGCATAGAAATTCAAAATTACAGCAAAATGAGTAGTGATTTACCAACTCAGATTATGATACTAAATCAGCAATGATATTAATGACAACTTGTACTCAAAGACATGCAATATAGTGCAGAAAACAAATGAAAACTCCACGCTGCATTTATAGCTTTATTAAGAAGCAACAATGGATCGATTTCCTTCAGACCAAATGGAAAAATCGTTCCTGACAATTCAACAACGGAAAAAACAAAAACTGAATTGTATTAACAAGTATATTTTTAATAGAGAACATTTGATCCACATTAAATTCAGGGACAACAGTCAAAAGAGAACCAAATATTTAAGCTGAAAATGACTTTCTCTTTAAACCAGAATAGAAGTCAAAAGATATGACAATTTCAATGAAAAATGAAATAAGAAATTTGGAAAAATTGCCGCCTCAGTTATTGACATCGTTAAAGAAAGAGAAAATAGAGTTAATTGGGGGGAAAAAAACTAATTATGGCACAAAATATTTATCATGGAGCAAAGTATCCAACTGTTATTGAAAAATAAAACTGGAAATGTATCTCAACAGCTCTTGACATGAAGAAATGAGTTTATTTCCAACACAGTTTCACAGTAAGCTATTTTCTCTACCCTCCCATATTCCCTTATTGTCTTTCCTTCCTCTACATCAGCAATGTTAACATGTATAATTCTTCATCCAACTAAGGGTTTACCCAATTTTAAGCCATTACATGGTCGTGCAAAATTGCAAAGGAAATGTTAATGGAGTCAAATCAATGTCATTGCTTACTTGCCACTACACTGACCTAACAAGCACAACCAGATCCTCACATTTTCTCTATATAACGCAGTCCTTACACTCAAACCAGTAGCAATATTCTGTTTTCCTTCAACCCAAAATTTCAAGAGTAAAATTGACATTGATCCAAATGCAAAATTAATATTGCAGAACCAATATATCCTCACAAAAGTATCCCACTAACCTGCACCGGCAGTTCCAGTTTTGACCTCAGAGTAGCACGATCCTTTCCTTCCTCACCCTCCTCCAACAGCTATTAGCAGAAGCAAACATGATATTGCCAAACAAGTTGAGTGAAAACATAGCATGAAACAGCAGGCATTACAAGGCTAGTTAAAGTTATGAATCAAAAACAGCCCATGAACAATAAAAGGAATATCAATGGATTATTCAGATGAAAGGCTCAGCAACCAGCTTCATATCGATGATCAAGCCATGAAGACGCATTTGGACATTCACAAAAAGACATATACACCGCATATAATTCCAATAAGAGATGGAAGCCATGAGTGCAAAGAAATGGACACTGCCCTAGAAATAATGAATTCAAGGTTGTCTTAAAAACTGTTGAAACATGAAGACCTAAGCCTAAGCCCAAGCCCAAGCCCATTTAGAAAGGGGCTCAATTAGTTAGTTTACTACTTGATGTTTAAGTTGATTATTTTATGTATTATTATTAAGCTAGTTAGAATATATCAGATTAGATAGGATCTGATTTTGCCCTATTTTGAATTACAGGATCTAGGTTTTATCCTTTAGGTTTTCTATATGTATCGAACAAGTACAGCAAATAAAGATTGTAGCTGACCCTCAATTACTCAGCCGATAAACTTTACTTTGTTTTTCTTCAAAAACCAATAAAGTGCCAATAGGAGATTGCTTTAAATATAAACAAGAAACTTCCAATTGTTAGCCAACATATAGTAACCATAACTCTCTTCTCCGCTAAATTTGCTTATTCAATCTAACAACATCGACCATCCAACTTCTTTTGCTCTAAATGATGTATTTACAGTAGAGAAGCGTAGTTACCTGGGGTATTGTACGCTTGAAAGTACTGAATTTCCCAACAAAAGCATCTAGAATACGACCCTGTAGAGGAACATAATGCAAGTCATACCCAGAAAGTTATGGAGTCCAAAAAATACTACCAAACCATACAAATGCAGCAAAATTGTTCAACAGACCAATAGAACCCGTGCTTCATCCATAGACTGTTGATCAACGCCTTTCTCAAAAATTGGCTCCACCTAAATCCAATGAAAAGTATAACATGAGAAAACCTGTTAATGGATCAGCAAACAACTCCTACCCTCTTCATTTGGGAGAATAAGAGGTTGAATAGAAAACCTCTCTTGATGAAGAAGGACAAGACTACAGGAGACAAAACGCATTGTTAACCAAAAAGAAAACAGCAAGGACAAAAATAAATTATATAAAAATAAGCAGTACTACTAATTAATACAATACAGTCACTTTAGTACCTTCTAATAAAATTTGAATCATCTAAAAAGACGGTAAGAAAAAAAGAAGTTAAAAAACAACAAAAAAAACATTTAGACTTCTCGAGAATAAGCAACAAAAAAGAGTTCTCTCCTGGCATCCCGAAGAATAAACTTACGTATGTAAACTTATAAATTTAAAGCGCTTTTCATAATCAAATTAAAATAAGTGGGTTTTCTAGCCAGAAAACACAAAAGTGCTTTTTCAAGGCTGATCCAAACAGCTTAATATTTGGATGGCTTTAATCGACAAAGTTTTTGGGAGTGTAGTTACTAATAAGGACGAGAGTTTTATAATATAATACTCCATGACTAATTAAACTGAATATCATATGAACTTGATACATGTAATAAAACATACATAATAATCCAAAAGAAATTAAAATTATCAAACAATCCAATATTAAAAATATTAAAAATGAGTTTTATGCTAATACATGATTAATTGCCTCGCATATAAACTAATCTAATCAATCAATAAACATATATTTAGTTCCAGCATTGCATTAATTTCTTCGGTGAATGATAAAAATATTAGATATCTTCAGCAGAAAATTTCTCCTTCTTCGACCAAAAAGTCCTCATTCTCTTTGATTGTTGCAAATGTCCCATGTCAAATAGAAGAGATGAAATGCAAGGGTTATTTTCGGACGATTCAAAATTCTGATGGAACAATAAATGATGCAATAGAAGATGTGAATGGAGAAGCATGGACATAGGTACTTCTGGTTGAACACCGCCCTGGGCAATAAAAGGGTTTCAAAAGAGTATGTGTTGCTTGGGTGGATCTTTTTCTAACTGAGTTCTCCAAGCACAAAAAGCAGATCTAAACAGATCTTTAAGCCTAAATAAAATCAAAATAAACCTTATTTATAGAAAAGTAAAAAAAAGTTAATTTAAAATAGAAGAAAGTACTAAAAATAATTTAATTTAATTTAAACATCTAAACTCTTCTGCACCTAGAGCAAGCAGTCCCAATGTCCCATAAAGAAGCCTCTCGAAATAGAGCAAAGAAACCTAACAATAATGGTCAGCAATACAAGTATGCAATTAAACCCTCCAACCCCAATTTGAAGAAGTCAAACCATTGGAAAAGACCAGCAGCAAAATACCATGTAATTGCCAAGGAGTTGCTCGCTCAAAACAACAAATGAGACAACAAGATTCTAATGCCCCATTTGGTATAATGGAAACTATTTCAAGGATTTAGAATTAGAGTAAGAAAATGAATGAGTATGGGAATAGAACAAGGAATGGAACTCAAAATCGAAAGTATATTTGGTGTGTCCAAAAAATTTATGAAGAAATGCTTGTAGACTTCTAGTTTGGTATACATATTAGATTGATGAAAATGAAGTTAAAGAAGATGAAGAGACTGATGGCCCATTTAAAAAACCCACCCCCAAAATTACCTTCCCCTCATCACCAAATTCAAAACCGTCACCCACTCCTTTCTCCAAGCACCCCTCTCAACAACTCCATCCCCGACTTGTTATCATTCTCCACTATTGTCTCTTTTGGCAATTTTGTCACTCCCATGCTCTCTCACAACCACCCTCATGTTGTCAATGGCACTTTTCTCCTCAGCACCAAATCATCCCTCTCAACTTCCAACCTTGAATGTCTAAACTACGAATAAGAGCAGCAAAGAGAGCATACAAAGGAATTCAGAGATTTCTACTTAAACATGAAGGATAAAATGAAGCGTCATCGGTAAAAGAGCTATGAGAATGCGAATTCTAGAGTGAAGAAATGCTCCTCATCGCGTAATCACAATCACCCTTGTTGCTACATGTTGGTAGTGTGAGAGACTAACCTAGTTTTTCTTTTATAGATAGAATTGTTATCTCCTCGAATCATGATAGACTTTATTGAGTTTTATTGTAAATTATTCTCACCAAGATTATAGGAGGAGTTTAAGGGATTAGATCAAATTTGATCCTTCCCTTTTTCCTATACATGTAACACTTTTCTATCAATGAAATCATCAAGAGCTGTTACCACAAATTATTTCATGGTATCAGAGCTTTGGTCTAACAATCAATGGCGTTCAAATCAGCTCTAACGGGCCAAACCAAGGGCTTTCACCACCAGCAGTGGAAACTGTTTCCACCATCAAATGAGGAGAGCCCACAAGAACACAGTTTGGGTTCAAAAGGAGGAGGTTTGCTACAAAATTATTATTCTGTATGAGAGAGAGACAGAGAAAGAAGGAGAATAAGAGAGTTAGGAGAGACAGAGAAGGAGACAAGAGAGAGGAGAGAACTTATTTCATTCACATAACTCACAAATCTAGTTACAGCTAAACCGGTCCCCTTATTTATAGGCCTAAGCACTTATTAACTAACACTAACTAGCTTCCTCCTTTTTTTATTATATTTACACATCAATATCGCCTTCCCAAAGCACCCTTGCCCTCAAGGGTTGGATATATCAAGAAAAAAAAATTGAACACTAAATAGAAGAACATAGGTTCTTGGATTCTAGAGAGAGAGAGAGAATTTCTGTTGAACAGTGCTTTCTGTGCCACGTATTGTCTTGTCACTCTGCTTCCTTTCCACTGATGTGCTTTAGCCCATGCTATACTATTCCCTTTTCTTTTCTTTTCTGAAAACCGACAGTAAACCTCTGCTTTACAATATACTTCATCCCTTTTTTCTTCCTCATTTTTACCAACTAAAACCATTTTTTAGGGTCATGAAAGAGATATGCCAACTAGGCCTTTGACTTTTCTTTTCAAAAACAAGCAACCACATGGGAGCTTCTAAAGCCTAACAATGCATTTGTTTATTCTGAACTATTTGCTACTACTCTGCTCACAAGAACATAGACAAGGATGAAAAAGAAACAAAGGGAGAACGAGCAAAACAGAGTACCTTCTTCGTTGCTGGGGTTGACTTCAGAGAAATCTTTTGGAGCCTATCAACTAAAAGAACAAAAAACACAAAAGAAAGCAGAACCAGCGGCAACAACATCGACCTACATGCGTTGCACGACACACCATGAAAACATCCAAGAGACTCAAGAGTCGATGACCCACAAACTCCATATGCGAGTTTCGTATTCCTCCATGGCCTTGAATTGCACATTTCATTTAAGGTTCCACTCATTGACAATCCACTCATCAGAATTCATCTTTGCATTTAAGTTCTTCTCTATAGCACTCGAATCTTGTTGTATTGACCCTACAAGGTCCATACTTGTGGATTTGGCTCTGTTGCTGCCTTCAATTCCCCCTTAGCTTGTGCCCGTCTTGCACTTCTCAAGCGTTTCGCAGCGTCATCCTTTTACTGTCTCGAGGCGATTCTCGTACTCTAATGCAACCTTGAGCAGTGATCGAACAAGACCCAACTTTTTCTTGAGCAGCCAGGTCGTCTCCTTGATTCTTCAAGACCTCCTTTTCTTTTCTAGCATGCCTCTACAAGAATATCTCTCGCATTCTGGCCAATGATCGAGGTTCACGCATGGTTCTTGGTCTAAACAGCTGAATTGAAGAAGCAATTTCTTCCGTTAATGCGCAAACATATGCATCAACAAGGTAGTCTTCTGGTAAATCAAGATTAGTAGAGAGGGAGTCAAACGTATTGTTGAAGTATTGTTGAAGTCAGCTATGGAACCCTGTTGTCAAAGGTGCCACAGCTGAAGTCGTTCATCCATTGTAAGACGCCTCACTGCCTGAATGTGAGTAATGACCATAACTAAGGAATTGTAGTGGGAGGGCCGAAGATGGTTCGGCTCTGATACCACTATTATAGAATTATTATTTTGTGTGAGAGAGAAAGAGGAAGAAAGAAGGAGAATAATAGAGTTAGGAGAGACAAAGGAGACGAGAGAGGGGAGAGAACTTATTTCATTCACTTAACTCGCAAATCTGATTATAGCTTAACTGGTCCCCTTATTTATAAGCCTAAGCACTTATTAACTAACACTAACTCCCTCCTTTTATTATATTTACATATCAAGGTCTCAGTGCAAATTATGCAACATTAGATTTTCTTTCCACAATACTAATCACTCACCGCCTAAATGTAAATAACTACCTACAATGGTCTCGGAGTATGTTAATGTTTGTTCGAGGAAGGAATAAAGAGCAATACTTGACGTGCACGTCCAAGACTAGTAGATTTTGAGAAATTTCTTAAGTTTCGCAAACAAGGATCCTTTTTTAATCAGAAGAAACCCGAGCAGAAAGGCATCCTCATGGTAATGACCTAATTGGTGAACTCCATGACGGCAAAAATTAGTGAAAGTTATCTACTTGCAACATCAGCTAAAGAGATACGAGATTCAGCAAAGATGACTTATTTGGTAGGGGAAAACACAACAGCTATGATACAGGTAAAGCATCTTCTTCGAAAATTAATTCAAGATAAAACTGTGAATCAGTATTATAATGGTGAAATTGTGGCAACAAATAGATCTTTATGAGGTTCATAGGCCTACAGCAAGGATGGACTATAAGAAAATTGTCGACCAAGAAAGGTGCTATGAGTTCTTGCTTGGTCTAAATGACAGCTACGAAGATACGAGGGGTCGTATTATTAGTATGAAACCTTTTCCATCCCTGGAAGAAACATCCAACCTGATAAAGTGTGAAGAAAGCAAAAAGTTGTTGACTCGGAACGTCACCTCTACAATTGAGATGTCAGCCTTGGCTGTTCGAGAGAACTCAAAAGGAAAGAAATCAAAGAAATAGTGTGACCATTGTAACAAGGGTGGACATACCAAGGATAAGTACTAGAAATTACATGGCAAGCCTCCTAATTTGAAACCGAAGAAAAAAGGATTGATGGTTGGTATTGTAGAATCAAAAAGGGAAACCTTCACCACTAAAGAGCTCTTAGTCCTAAGGAAGATGCTAGACAAGCACATATCTGCCTCTGCAAAAATAAGCGAGAAAACTACCCCCCGACCACATTAGCACAAGCAGGTATAGCCCTTACTCGTGCTCTTAGTGGTAAGACTAGACCCAAAAATATTTGGGTGGTGGATTCTAGAGCAACTGATCATATTTCAAGTTTCAAAGAATTGTTTCCTGAATTTTCTAAAATTTCAGTACATGAAAAGTGGCAAATAGACAATATGCAAAAATAATAGGGTATTGAAGTATCATAATATCTAAATATGTACCCGATATTAAATGCAATCTGTGCTTCTCTGCTTCTCTGATAAATTGCTTGGTAATATTTGACAAACATTGATGTAATTTTCAAGACTTGACCTTGGGGAAGATGATTGGTATTGCTAAGGTATGGAACGCTTTAGGGATCACTAACAAATAAATCTCAAGCTGTATGTTCTGTCTTGACAAAGATATTAAGTGGAAGCACTCTAGGTTAGGCCACCCTGGTCTCTGTTACATGCAATTTATGTTTCTCAGTATTGATAACAAAATCACTTCTGATTTTCATTGTGAAACTTGTCTTCTTACCAAACAAGTCAGAAACTCCTATTCGTCTCATTCCTACAAACCCACACAACCCTTCTGGCCTTCTTCTCTCTCATACATAGTGATGTTTGGGGTCCATCAAAGTTTAAAACTAACTCTAAAGTCAGATGGTTTATAACTTTCATTGATAATCATGCTCAGTTCACTTGGGCCTTTCTAAGGAGACAAAAATGAGGTTTTTGAAACTTTCAAAAAAATTCTATAAAATTGTTCAAAATCAGTTTCAAATCTCAATAAAGGTGCTTCGTAGTGACAATAGCAAAGAATACCTAAACTCATCTTTTAAAACGTTTTTGGAAGAACATGGCATCCACTATCAAACTTCTTATGTTTGAACACCCAACAAGATAGTGTTTCTGAGAGGAAAAAAGCCATCTCCTTGAGATAGCAAGGGCCATAGTGTTTGAAAGTCATATGCCAAACAAGTTTTGGGGTGATGCTATTCTAACCTCAACTTATCTAATAAACAGAATGCCATCAAAGGTTTTAAAATTCCATACTCCTCTTCAGATTTTTCAAAAGGCTTATCCCAAATCACTTTTATTTAACACACTGTCTCAAAAAATATTTGGGTGTACAGCTTATGTCTTCAACGAAGAGGGAGGCAAATTGGAACATAAAGCCATAAAAACTATTTTTGTGGGTTATTCTTCCAGCCAAAAAGGGTATATGTATTTTTGTCCTGCTACAAATAAGACGTATGCCACTCTCAATGTAAAATTTTTAGAACATCAACCTTATTTTGACCAAACACCAATTGAGGGGAGAAGATTGTGAGTGAATGGCTTGTTTATGGAACTGAAAATGATCATCGCAGTGTCTCTCAATCTGGACAGCATTTAAATGGACCACAAACATCATAAACCCTACCCAATTTCCTTGCACCCAGTCTGTCATCTCCCAATACTATTCCCTCTTCCTCTATTTCTCCTCAGCCCCAATCTGAACAGCATGAAAATACTGCAGAGATCAGCCCAGAAAGTGCTAACAAGCAACCAGCTAGATCTGCTTATCAAGACACCAACCCTTTTGAGCCTCTCTCTAATCCTGAATTATCCGAGAGACTAAGGTGGAAGAGCCTGAAAAATCACTAGGATAGCAGCACAATAGCGATAAGCCTGCTCTATCCCTAATGCAAAACCATAAATCTGCATCTAAGGCAAGTCTTGAAGATATATATTGGCCAATTGCCACAAGGAAGGGAGAGAAGAGTTGCACTCAACATCCAATTGCTAGGTATGTTTCCTACAAGAAATTGTCTCCAAACCTAAAGACCTTTGTTGCAAATGTTGAAAGAGAGCCGATTCTAAAGAATTTCAAAGAAGCCATTGCTCAACTAAGTGGAAGCTGAACTAAGTGGAAATAGGCTAAAGAGGAGGAGCTAAGAGCTCTACACTAAAATAAGACATGGAAGATTGTTGATCTGCCTAAGGGTAAAATTATGGTGAGTAGTAAATGGGTTTTTGCTATCAAATACAATTCTGATAGTAGTGTGAACAAATATAAGGCTCATTTAGTAGCTCCGGGATTTACTCAAACTTATGGCATTCACAAGAGACTTTTGCTCCTATTGCCAAACTCAACACCAAAAAAGTCTTTCTTTCCCTGCTAGCTAACCTAGATTGGCCCCTTCATCAACTAAATGTTAAAAATGCCTTTTTGAATGGCAATCTTGAACAGGAGATGTACATAGAGATTCCTCTAGCATTGAGACTTTCTTTGTGCAGACTAAACCAGTCTCCTAGGGTGTGATTTGAATGTTTTACTAAAGCTATTAAGATGGGGGGATACAAACAAAGCCAAGAAGATCACACTATGTTTATTAAGCATTATGGAGACAAAACAACTACTCTCATTGTTTACGTTGATGATGTCGTGCTAATAGGGAATGATGCTAAAGAGATTGCAAGGCTGAAGAAAAACTTGGCAACTGAATTTGAAATCAAAGACTTTGGGTCCTTAAGATATTTTTTGGGCATGGAAATGGCTCGTACAGCACAAATACACCCTAGACCTACTAAAGGAGACGGAGATGCTAAGAGCCAAACCTGCAAATACTCCAATGGAACTCAATCAAAAATTGACTATTAGACCTAATAGCACATCAGTAAATAAGTAGACATATCAGAAACCAGTGGGAAAACTAATTTATTTGTCTCACACAAGACCTGACATATGCTATCCAGTCAGTGTAGTAAGTCAATTCTCAAGTAGCCCTCAGAAGGATTCTCATATATCTAAAAAAACACCCCAGGACAAGGACTATTCTCTGCAAAAAGGGGTACTAGAAGCATTAAGTTGTTTACCAACACCTATTAGGGAGGCTCCAAAACTGATAAGAGATCCACTGCAAGATATTGCTCCTATATATGGGGTAATCTAGTGACTTGGGGAAGCAAGAAACAACAAGCAGCATCTCAAAGTTCTACTGAACCTAAATATAGAGCATTAGCTCTAGGGATTTGTGAAAGGATGTGGCTAGTCAAGTTGTCGAAGGAATTGCATATTGGAAGTAATGATCCTATTAAGGTCTCGTGTGATAGTATTTCAGCTATTAAAACAACAAACAATCCTGTACATCATGACCGTACAAAGCATGTGGGGATTGACCATCACTTTATCAAGGAAAAACTAGAGGCTAAGGTGACAGATATATCCTACATTCCCTCCATGCACCAGATTGCAGATGTCATGACTAAGTCTCTCACTCAGGAAAAATTTGAAGCTTTCATAGGCATGCTGGGAATGATTAACATATATTCATCAACTGGAGGAAGAATGTTAATAGTATGAGTAGACCTAGTTTTCTTTTTATAAATAGGATTATTATCTCCTAGAATCATGCTAGACTTTGTTGACTTTTATTGTAATTTATTTCTGATTATTCTCACCAAGATTATAGGAGTTTAAGGGATTAGATCAGATCTTATTCTTCCCTTTTTCCTATATAACACTTTTCTATCAATGAAATCATCAAGAGCTGTTACCACAGATTATTTCACCACATATTACACTAATATTATTCTTAACGTTATTACTTTCATGACATTATTTATTTCATTCAGATAGGATCTAGGAAGTTAATATTTAGTGTAAGTCTAAATCCTAGATATCTGGGATATGATATTGTCGAAGATGGGCCCTAGGGGAAGGCCCATTCATCCTTTAGTCTAGAATCAATTCAATCACAGTTATGTACTTTGTTTTTCTACCCGTTAGAAAAACAGATCCTTGGGCGTTAATTTAGGGATTACATCATATTTTTCTTTCTTGTTTTACTTCCTCATTAATTCTGGAGGATTTCATGCGATATGCTGAATCACTCCTCTCCCTATATGTATCACTCAATTCTATGGAATAATACACAGCTTTCTGTATACAAATTCTCATAGTATCAGAACGTTACCACTCATGTCTTTCAAAGAGGCTCTAACACAAAATTCCAAAGCTTTTGTCGCCGAGGGTGAGTCCACCTCAACGACAGCCACACCACAAAACATGACCGAGTCAGAAGGGACTCAGTCAATTGGTTTAGGAATGATTCTTTGTCCCAACTCATCATATCCCACCGCCTCAATGGTAACAACTACCTCCAATGGTTCAGAAATATTCTCATGTTCGTGTGTGGAAGAAGCAAGGAAAAATACCTCACTTGGAACCCTCAGCCACCAAAAGCCGAGGACCCACAGTATGAAACATGGTGTGCAGAAAACAACACCATAAAGACATGGCTTGTTCATTCCATGCTTCCCAAAATTAGCGAAAACAATCTACTCGCAAGTTCTGCACGGGAGATATGGGAATCAGCAAAGCGGACATGTTTTATTAAGGAAAATACTGCAACAACTTTTCAACTCAAACGCATGCTTCGCAGCCTCACTCAGGGGGCGAAGCGAAATCTGTCACCTAGTACTACAGTGCCTTGGTGCAACTACAGCTGCAAATGGACCTTTATGAAGTGCATCAATGGTCCTGCCATACAGATGAAGTCTACTTCAAGTAGGTAATAAACCGAGACTGATGTTATGATTTTCTCCTTGGCCTTAATGATTCTTTTGAAGATATCAAGGGAAGGATTATGAGCCTCAAGCCTCTTCCATCACTAGAAGATGCTTTCAATACAATTAAGAACGAAGAAAACAGGAAAGCACTTGTTCAAAGTCCATCCTTGGTTTTCCCCTCAACATGACTGAAAGCTCAGCCATGTTGAATGAGTTTTTGGCTGCACAGCCTTTGTATTTAATGAAGATGGTGGAAAATTAGATACTCGAGCTCTTAAATGTATTTTTCTAGGCTACTCTTCCTCCCAAAAAGGTTACAAGTGCTATTCCCCTACGACTAGACGTGTCTGTGTCAATATGAATGTTCAATTTGTGGAGTCACAACCCTTTTACCCCAAATTACCCATCCAGGGGAAGAGTGCTAATGAATGGCTAATTTGTCCTGAAGGTAGTAACTATAGCAGTGACAGACAACCTATACAACAAAGAAATCAAAGCAGTAACCCTAATAATGGTACCCCAACATCACCAGGAGCCCTTGTGGAGACCCCTATTTTTGAACCTGACCCTATTACAGCCTCTAGTGACCCTGCAACAACTGTCACAGCACCAGAAATACCACCAAACACCCCTGAAATGACACCCAATAGACCTGAAACCATTCTAGATTTACCTAATAACACTGAACCTACACCTGAAGCTCCCCAAGAGACAAACCAGCAATCATATACCATAGAGACAAAGGTGAACATGATAGAACAGCCAACAAACAGAGAAGAACCCATTAACATTCCAAGGCAGAGTCATAAATCTTACCCTGAGACTAATCCTGAAGATCTATAGTGGCCCATTGCTTTAAGAAAAGGCAAAAAGAGCTGCACTAGGCATCCTATTGGAAGGTATATCTCCTATGATAAACTTACCTCTCCATTCAAAGTGTTTGTAGTTAATCTTGATAATGAGGAAATCCCGAAGTCTTTTAACGAGGCCAATTCAAACCCTAACTATAAAGCAGCCATTAATGATAAACTGAGGGTTCTGGCCAAGAACCAAACATGGGAAGTAGTTAATTGACCCCCCGAATATCTATTGTTGAGAGTAAATGGGTTTTTACAAAGAAGTTTAATCCTGATGGTAGTATCAACAAGACAAGATTAGTTGCAAAGAGGTTTACTCAAACGTATGGCATAGACTACCAAGAGACTTTTGCTCCGGTTGCTGAGTTTAATACTATAAATATTCTTCTTTCTTTGATTGCCAATCTGGACTGGCCTTTACATCAATTAGATATCAAAAACGCCTTTTTAAATAGAGACTTAGAGGAGGAGGTATACATGGAAATACCCCTAGGATTAGAAGGTCCCGAAACCCTTGGAAAAGTATGTAAGCTCCACAAATCCTTATATGGGTTAAAACAATCACCAAGGGCTTGCTTTGAAAAATTCACAAGGACTGTTAAAAGAGTTTGGCTATAGGCAATGTCAAACTAACCACACTTTATTTGTGAAACACTCTAATCATAAGATTACTGTCCTAATTGTCAATGTAGATGATATAGTTTTGACAGGAAACGACCCTGAAGAGATTGCAGCAACAAAGTAGAAATTGGCAGCAAAATTTGAACTAAAAAGATTTGGGAAATCTAGGATACTTCCTCGGGTTAGAGATAGCTAGATCTCCAAAAGGCATTTGCATAACCCAAAGGAAGTACACCTTGGATCTACTAAAAGAAACAGGCATGTTGGGAGCCAGACCTGCTGCAACCCCAATGGAGCTCAATTGTAACTTGGAAGTGAAACCTGATAGAAAATCAATTAATAAAGAACAGTACGAGCGACTAGTAGGGAAGCTAATTTATTTGTCTCATACCAGGCCAGACATTTCATTTGCAGTAGGGGTGGTAAGTCAGTTTGCAAGCAACCCCCAAAAAGAACACATGGAAGCAATACATAGAATTCTCAGGTACCTAAAAACTACTACTAAAGGTCTATTTTTTGCTAAAAGTGGACAGCAAAATGTAGAGATCTACACAAATGGCACCAAAAGAAACCCAAGCATAGAGGGAGAGAAAGATATAGAAGTCTACACGGATGCTAATTGGGCAGGGTCAGGAGCTATCCATGACCGACGTTGACCGACGTTCTACCACTGGGTACTGTACATTTGTGTGGGGAAATCTTGTAACATGGGGGAGTAAGAAGCAACCAATTGTATCAAGAAGCTCAGCTGAATCTGAATATAGAGCTTCGGCTCTTGGCATTTGTTGAGGGATATGGGTAGTACACGTGTTAAGAGAACTCGGCATAGAAATAAATGCATCAATTAAAATGTGGTGTGATAATATGGCTGCACTCAAGATTGCAAACAATCCTGTCCAGCATGACCGAACAAAACATGTTGAAATTGACCGCCATTTCATCAAGGAAAAAATTGAAGCCAAAGTAATTAACCTAACCTACATTCCCTCTAGAAGACAGATTGCGGATGTGATGACCAAACCACTGATCAAGAACAAGTTTGATAAGTTGACTAGCAAGCTAGGAATGATTAACATCTATTCTCTAGCTGGAGGGGGAGTGTCGGAAATAGGCCCTAGGGGAAGGCCTATTCATCCTTTAATCTAGACTCAATTCAATCACAGTTATGTACTTTGTTTTTCTACCCGTTAGAAAAACATATCCTTAGGCGCTAATTTAGGGATTACAAAATATTTTCTTTCCTACTCATTAATTCTGGAGGATTTCATGCGATATGCTGAATCACTCCTCTCCCTATATGTATCACTCAATTCTATGGAATAACACACAACTTTCTGTATACAAATTCTCAGATATTCTCAAAAATCATAAAAGCTTGTATCTATTTATTTACACTTGTTAATGAAAAGCATAGCCTAGAGGTCACATATTATGAACTCTAGCAAGTTTGGCAAATTGATCTAGCAATCACATCATTGTTCATGCCAGCCATCACAAATCCTAGTTCCACTGCTATCCCTTTCTCAGCAAAAGGGAAAACAATCCGCATATACAGAACGAAGTCATATCCATGCACTTTGATGGAATTTCACATCCCAAGTGAGCGTGATTCTACACACTAATTTATTGATACAAGTTCCATTTCCACGTCCAAAGCATTGATTTTCATATACCATATAAAGCATAAGACATAGCATTTCATTGCACATAAAACCAAATGATTCCTTACAACTTTTCACTAAAGAGCTCATCATCACATAACTCTTCATAAAGAAAATAGGAAATTAAAAAGGAAAAGCAAAAACTAAAGTCAAATAAATTGTAAAGAATAGATTATAGCTACGCACCAGATTCAGCATCAAGCGAGCACATGTGGTGTGAATGCTTAGTGATAGCGAAGCATCATGCATATTACTTGAGAACAAGTAAATGATCCGCGACAACTGTAGCCATATAAAATTTGAGTCAAGAAAGATCGTGTGAAATCTACGAATGGATGGCATGCCTCGCATGGGCAAACCAAAACAAAATTACAATAACTTAAAACCAAACACTTCTTATTAAAATTAAATCCAATCAATATATCATATAACAATAAAATAAGGACTATCATCATTTTACCATCTAACAATGTGATGTTGATTTTTTTATTTTAAACAATTTATTTGATTTTTTCACCTCTTGTATTGTTTCGAAAAATTTCTCAATATTCATGCATTTGCATGGGTTGAGACTAGTTAACCAAATTCACTATTGCAGTGGTAGGTCCAAGATACAGCCACAATTAACACATATGCTTTGGGAACATATTAGAAATTGACCTAGCAAGATACAGCAAAACAATATTTTGGGTCACAAGACAATACGCCCTAGTCTCTATCTAAGAAGAATGACAAGTCTTATCTTTATGCTGGGCTTATTCTTGCAACATGATTCTTGAACCATAACGAACCCAGTAACAAGAATTCATATCACTTTTTACGCAACAGAAGCAGATCCTCATACACCCTAGAGCTTCTAGACTATAATAGAAGTCTTAATAATGAAATAAAGTCATTGAATATACTAGTCAATGGCACTAAATTCAAAATCTATAGATCATTCAGATGTTTATTTTTCAAGCCTAGTAGTCACACAAGTACTCCATTGAGGAGAAAAGATATTGACTTTAATCTTTCATCAAAAATTAAATATCCAATTTAATCATTGCTAAACTAGAACTAAATGTCCTACAAGAGATTACAATCAGCAATATATACTCCATGTAAAATCTAAAATAAATAGAAGTATGACATACCTGTGCTAAGGAGAGGTCTTGTCGAACGTGATGTACAATCTCTGCCAGAAGACTATAAGCTAAAGGCCTCAATGTCTCAAAGCATGCCCGCCCAGTTCCAACTAGGACCCTAAGAGATAAGGTAACAATAAGAAAATGTTCAAAACAGTTATGCAGCTATTAAGTCTTATCTGCCTTGGTCGAAGCAAAACAACTCAAAGATTCCATGTGACCTTAGCTCAATTCTCCGTCTCCCTCACAATCTTGTTCCTACCATTGTGTCTATCAAATTTCATGCCACGATAGGGTTGGGTTAAAAGCTAAATAAGCAAGTACATCATATTAAACAACCATCTATATCTCTATTCCACAAAACTGAGAGATGGGCATCTGCAAAGATAACCCACGTCCTTTTTTTTTTTTTTTTTTGGGTTGACAAGACAATGTCTCGTATAACTGTAATATCATATGTGACAGGATTGACCATGGAAGGCAGTTATAAACTAGAGCCTAAAAATAGCTGAGACCAGCATTGTAATCCTGTTTTTCATGGGTAATGTGAATAGAACTCAGTTTCGATTCCCTCTCAATTCTCTCCTCTCAGTCATCCTCAGTTTCCTATCTCTCTTCCTCTTCCTCCTTTCTCTCTCTTCCAAGTTATAAACCTGTATCACAGTGACCACATCTAATTACTTCAGTTAGAGAGTTATGACCATCCAGATTAGGATCACTGCGCATGCGAGACACAGACAATTACACTAAACCAGAAAATTTTCTGCATCAACATCTTGTAAGAGATCAAAATGTTACCTTTCTTCCAATAAGGTATCAATCAGAGGAAATAAACCCCTCCTAAAATCAGTTCCAAGGACATGTTTAAGAGATATCAATAATTCCTGCAACACAACAATTTTGGTATTATGCTAAAGAAAGAAAAATCATTTATCAAAATGCATAAGAAATAATTGCGTCACCTTTCTAATCGATACAGAATCTGAACATGTTACAAGCAAATTCACAATGCTTTTACATATACTGTCTTCATGTGGCCTTATATAATCAGCATAACTTTTCAACAGGTAAGTTAGAAAAGAAACTGTCTGCAATGACAAAAATAGAACTGATTAGCATGAACAGTGGAGAATATCAGGATAAGAAAACATATAATTTACAAAAAAAAAAAAAGTTAATATAACCTTTGATCACTCAAATTTGTTTTCATTTTGGTTTTCGTCCTTCAAGTTTCAAACCATGGGTTTTGGTCCTCAAGTTTTTTTTTATCTAAAACATTAGTCTCTGTAATTCAATAAAAACCTAGACCAACATGCCTGCTTTAGTTCCAATATGTTGTTGAAGAAAAAAAAATTGAGAACCAAAATCTAGGCATCCATACAAATGCTGAAACATTAAGTGAAGCACAGTCGATTGTGTGCGCGTGTGTGATTATCACCATAATTGTCTGAAAACTTCAGATGATATCCTCGGTTAAAAATCTACTACTGTGACAACTGAAACATTCAAAATAACTACTTACCTTGACCTGTGCACCCTTAAGCTCAATGAAATGAGTTTTTAAATGTGGAGGAACCTTTTCGGGGCCCGGGACTGATATAGCAGCAACCATTAATGGTAATAATTGAGGAATATTTGCTTGGACAAGACGGCTATACAATTGAAATAGAAACATCACCACCAATGGACTCTCCGTAACTATCTTGAATGAGCGAGTACTTGGGTTAAGCTGCAAACCAGTCGCAGAGGTGGTGCTTATACCTTGATCTGAGAGTGAAGTCTCCATGGGCTTGACATCTTCCCCAGCCACCGACCCAGTCTCAAAGAAATGACCAACGGTCAATTTGAAATTCTGGTAAATCTTGCAGACAAAGTCCAGAAACGGCTGAACCTCATTTTCTAAAGTCGGTCTAAAATTCCTCAAAAGGTCAAAGATAATACGGATGCAAATTAAGCCATTCTCTTCATTATCTGTAGTAAGTACTTGCATAGCTACCTTCAGAAGGTCCTGGACAAAGGGACGGAGTACTTCACTGTGCGGAAGACGATTTAAGATCTCCACCACAATATTTCGAAGCTTGTGCTCAGGATTGTCCACAAATTGCGGCTTTGTAATTTGCAGAAGTATAACCGAGAATGCCCGGAAGTAACATTTAAGAAAATTCAAGTACTCAGCAGTGTGAGCAATCTCAAGACTATCCCGAACTTCCATCACCATCTGCAGCCTCGCCTGAATTGCTATTTTCAACCAAAAATTTGAAAAAGAAAAAAAAAAGGTGGTGAGCAAAGACATGAAATTAACTCGACGTGCCAGGCGTCTAGTTTCTAAGATCATTTCGACTTAGAAATCCCGGGGGGGGGGGGGACACAGCTGGACGAAATGTGAAGTATCAAAATCTCCGCAGGAAGAACGTATATTGTATCTGTAAAATTTCTTCAAAACGCATCTTTCATCAATGAAATAGTAAAAGAAACTCAGAAGCGATGCTCGATGCAGCAAAAGTGAAGGATAGAGTGCATACGCGGATCAGGCTCCACGAGATGACGTGAATGCTGCTCGAAATTCTGAATAGGGCTCATGCTGGCGTTGTGAAAGTAAGGCAAAAATCAAACCAAGTTCAAACCCTAGCTTCACCCTTACAAAATGTCCAGAGAGTATGGTCAATTTCCCTATAACCTATGATTCTAGGGTTTAAAAAATAAATGACCATTGGATGGCAACCATTTCCTGAACACGCGAGCTTTCAACGATGGAAGCTCGGCTCCTGGAGCGCATGCAACGATTCATACAGCCAAAGAAGAATAATTCACAGCGACTAGTTCTAGCTGGGCTAAAGAGGCACCAAGTAACAGTATTTTCCCTCCTCTTCCCCTCGCCGCCCTGGCAAACTCGGCAGTGCAAGAGGAATAGTTTTGGAAAAAAAACAAAAAAATATCCTCAAATATATAAAATTCCAAATCAAGATTAGCCAATGGCAAAGTCTCACGTCAAGAAAGGGTACTGATTTGGCATTTTCAAATATTGATAAAAGACAAGTTTGCCCTTGATAAATTAATAAAAAGAAGAATACTGTAGAAAATAAGTTAGTGCAGTCCATTTATATAAGCGTGTTGTTAGTTAATTTGAAAGCATTGTTAACACACCTCACAATGAGACGATAACTAATTTGTCAAAGTTTCTCAATTGGTTTGGCCTGTTATGAATTTTATTGATTACTTAGTGTCGATATATATAAAATTGTCGTTAATATATTTGGAAGAGTTATCAGTAGTCCTAACAAGTTAGCAACATACTTGGTTTGCCTTGTAATAGAGTTTCCTAATTAGTTGTTGTCAATGCATATAAAAGTATTGTTAGTCCATGCATCTAACAAAATTGTAATGAATTTTTCTGATTAGTTGTTGTTAATACGTATAAAAGTGTTGTTGATCCGTTTGGAAGAGTTGTAGTTGAGGGAGAGAATAGAGATTCATATATATGGTTTTTACAAAATCTACTTGATGATATCAGCAGCATGAGAGAAAGAAGATGGGTCTTCATATCTGACTAGCAAAAGGTATTTTAGTATAGTTTAGGCTTTTATTTGAAGTATATTAATATGTGATTATATAACTGATTGTTTAAATAACTTGCAGGGGCTTGTTCAAGCATTTAAAGAGTTACTTGAAAGTGCTGAACTTCGATTTTGTTTGCGTCATTTGTATGCAAATATCAAGATAAAATATAGAGGAGGAACCCTAGTTCGTGATTTAGACATTCGTGCTGTGAAAGTCACTATTAAGGCCGAATGGAGGGAATGAATAAATGAGTTGAAAACAGTGTCAAATGGAGCTCATGATCATTTGATGGGAATCCCTCCAACTTGTTGGTCCAAGGCTCATTTTTGCAAGGCTTGTAAATGTTACATGATCATCAACAATATTACATATTCATTCAATGAAAGATTGTTGGAGGCGAGAGAACTTCTAATTATAAGCATGCTTGACTGGATCCAAACCTACCTTATGACTCGATTTGCTAAAAATTGTGTCAAGGTTGAGAAGTACTGTGAAAAGGGAATGGTTTGCCCATGACCTCACAAAAGACTAGATAAGAAAGTTGAAGAAAGTCAAAGTGGGTGGCTAGAGTTACAGGCAACAATAGATATGAAGTCTCACTAAATAGACATAAGTTTCAGGTTGATCTTACTACTAGAAACTGCTCTTATTATTGGTGGCAGTTGAATGGAATTCCATGCAGGTAACTTCTTTTCCATATGTTTAATTTATAAAAGCTAATGTCATTTACAACCATGACTTATTCCTTATATATTCAATGTAAAACAAAAAAGCCACGTACAATTTACATATATTAATCATCTTGCCACCAAGTAAATATAATTAATGTGACGTGTGTTACTTTTTATTCAAAATAAAATATCATTCCTTTCTAATAAATATGGCTGAATGTTACGTGTCTTGTGTTACAGGCACGCTATTGCTTGCATATATGCCAAGAGAGAAGATCCAACCGATTATATGGATAAATACTTGAGTTTGCAATCTTTTGTTGCTTGTTACTCTCTCGTAATTGAGCCTATCAATGGTGAGAACATGTAGGCGAAAGTAGATGGTGAATCAATTGAGCCTCCAATATATCATAAGCGTCTGGGAGACCAACGAAAAAACAAAAAAGGGGCAGATGAGAACACAACTGGTACTAAGAAGGAGAGGCGCCAAAATACAACCCTTAAATATTCCAATTGTAGGAAGCATGGATACAATAGAAGGTCGTGCAAGGAACCATCCATAAGCGATGGTGGTAAGAAGCAACGTCCAAAGAAGACACATTGTCCCAAGATGCAAATCAAACGAAATCCAACAACTATGTGTCAACCTCCTTGCACACAAGAGTCTATTCATGTTACTCCTTCAGGAAGTAATCAGCCTTGAGCTAAGACATAATATTTTAGTGAAAATATTTTAGATGCAATACTTTAGTGAAAATATTTTGGACGTAATACTTTAGTAACATTTTTGTTACTTGGATATAAGGAAACTTGACAGGGATTAGAAGTGATTGTATGGACCTTTTGATTATCCTGACCTTTATAAGTTGGATCACTATTTTTTGTGCAGTCCTACAGTCGTTGGTTCTTATGTTACTTGTTTTTATGAATATGTTTTTTAATCATTAATATGTTGTCATATGCTCTCTGGTTGCAATAGGAATAAATCTAGAATTTTCACAGCTAGGGAGTACTTATTTTCCTAGTAAATTGATAACTGATAAATTCATATTGTGTCAAAGTGCATTCCAACCCCTAAGGTTTTTCGTTTGTCGCAATTTCAACCTAAATGTATTTTAAGGCGCAATTTTTGTCACGTTGTATTTCCAAGTAGGGCAATGTTCAACCTATTGGACAATTTGGCTACGTTGACTATGAGCAAGTGTTTTGACCGTGTGTTGCTGAATATTATTACCAGTTCTTGAATATATATTCGAGAAAACTAGTTCTCGAATATATATCAGAGAAAAGCAGTTTAGAAAAAGGTAATTGAACAAAACATAAGGAGCAGCCCAAATATGTACTCGAGAAGATGAAAGACCACTTCTTGAATATGTATTCAAAAAGACAAGTTCTCGAATATATATTAAAGAAAAATAGTTTAGAGAAAGATAATTTAGCAAAACGTAGGAAGCTTCTCAAATATGTGCTTGAGAAGACCAATTCTTGAATACATAGTAGAGAAAACTGATCAAAAAAAATTCTTAGGCCATAGTTTTGCTAGAAATTATAAATTTAGAAAATGCATTCGTCATTAGAAAAACATAAATTCTAACAACTCGTACATATCCCAAATAAACAAGCAACAAACAAAATACATTTCCCAAATCTTCTTTGCCTTTTCTACCCCTTTGCCTAGCACCGATGCCCAAGTTTCCCTTTTCCTTTTTCCCTTTAACCTCAAGCGAGATCTCTCCTTGTGCACTAGTGTTCCCTTTTCCTTTGTGCCCTGTGTGTGTTTTACATTCACCTCTTTTTTAAAAAAAAAAAAAACAATTTTCAGGTCTCAGTCACCCACCCATGTAGCAAGTGTTTTTTTTTTTAAAAAAGATTTCCAGGTCATAAGTCCACATAGCATGTCGCATCAACGAATTAAACAGTTTTAAAGACACATTAGCATCATTAACACCGTTAACACGGGCACCGAGTCCTTTTTAAATTAGAGGGACTAACAGTTTTGGACGAAGCAAATTTGAGGAACCAAAAGCTCCGTTGAAAACTTCAGGGATCAAATACAAAATGAAGGCAAACTATAAGGACCAGTCGTTATATTAACCCTTTTAAAAACTCAATTGCACCAAAACTATCATGTAAAATTTGGATCATAGGCAAGTAATCTATTTAAAAAAGAATCATGAGTTTTAAAATTTGTACAAATCTTAAAATTTAAAATTAATGATTTTGGTTCTTGAACTTTAACTTTATTTTAGTTATGGTTCTTGAAACAATTTTAGAGACCAGTAACAAAATTAACCCTGTTTTAAAAACTAAATTGCATCCAAACTATCCTATAAATTTTGAATCATATACAGGTAATTTCTTTTAAATCAGGAGTTTTAAAATTTGCATAGATAACTATCAATTGTATAGTCTCTTAAATTTTATTTTACAATCACCATTACTAATTTTTCACATGTTTGGATAAGCTTTTGGTCAATTTATAGGCCAAAAGCTGATTTTTGCAAAAATCTCTTGGAACCTACTGGTAGCTTTTGCACATGCAGCATATGACATTTTTGTCTATATGTTTATGTCGTCTTTCTGTCTCTCTTTACATATTTCTTATACTTCCCAATCAATTTTAGTTATTTATTTTTAATACTCTCTTAAATTAAACATAATTTTTAACATAGCTTTTTATAACATTTGAATTTTAATATTATTTTTCATTCTATATTTACATTAATTGTGGGAAGAATATCATCCAATCAATTATGCAATATTATTTGGTTCAAAAATTTTCACATTAATATGATTTCTAAGTTAAATATATTATATTCACTAAATATAACTTCTTCCCGATATAATAATTTAAAATTTAAAAGTATTATATTATCATTAGAATAAATCAAAGCCAGCAGCAAAAATAGAATTAAGGGTTATAGTAAAGAGATAAATTGTAAACCTCATAAATGATAATTTGTTATGCATGGTAATTAAACAAAACAATATAATTGAATAACAAAAAATAGATCAAAATATATGTAGAGTTATAGTTTGTTTGGTATTAGGAAAATGGTGAGGAGGGAATGGGAGAGATAATAACGAACTTGATTTTAAAAAAATCAGAAAAGTGGGGTTTTAAAAATTTAAAAGAGAAAAGTTCTAAGATAAAAGAGTAATAAAAATTAATTAAAAATTTTAATCCCATTTCTTCAATTTTAAAATTAAGCTTATTAAATTTTTCCTCTCTTTCCTTCCCTTTTATTTTCCTCATACCAATCATAGGGTTAAAGTCTAATTTTGCCCTGAAGGTTTTGATTAATATATATTAATTTGTGTAATATATAAATATAAATATAAACTAATATGTAAGGATAAATCAAACAAGGGTTGATTAAATATCCATTCCTTCCCTGCTTTTTAATCAGACCTAACAAGACCTAACAAGCCCTTAATCACTTTTGGGGGGTGTTTCAAAAAATTTTCGGAACCTCTCCCATCCTCTTCCTTTTTTACCCCTAAGATCAATATTTTAATGTAAAACTATTATTAAAATATTAAATTATGATAATAAGTAAATAATAAATTACAAACTATATTAAAATTTAATTCTAATTCCTTTCAAATGTATTAAATGTTTTGAAAATCTTTTTATAAATAGTTTATAGAAAATTAAAATTTAAAACTGTTGAAATATGTTAATCTAATGGTTTGAAAAAGAAAAAGAGGAAAGAAGATGGGAAGGAAAGATGAGATACTCCGAATCGGTTTTAAAAAGTATTTTTAGGTAAATCGAGAAAAAACTATCCTCACATGTTTTGG
Organism: Neltuma alba; assembly: GCF_004799145.2. Lineage (NCBI taxonomy): Eukaryota > Viridiplantae > Streptophyta > Magnoliopsida > Fabales > Fabaceae > Neltuma > Neltuma alba. The sequence continues at coordinate 23,726 of NW_021637884.1, read as the reverse complement.
GGCCGATTTGGTTCATAGAATTCATTGGAATAGAAATAAATGGAAAAGAACTAAAAGAAAGATAGTGGAAAATTTCTAGTCAAGTAAGTGTTTGATTGACATTAAAATTGAAAATGGTTTCAATGAAAAGTTTATGTTTGATTAGATGAAAGTAGGTTCAAAAATTATACTACCTCCGGTCCTAATTATAAGAGCCAATTGACTAATTTGAGGAGATTAAAAAAATAAGTTAAGTTAGTTATTTGTCCTAAATAAGTGTTGTCTTTCCTAAAATATCCTTACTAATCAATTATATTAACTAGAACTATAATTATTAGAAGGATTATTTGGAAAAAAATTGAGTAAATATGATAGATAAAATAGATTGATGTCTTATATTTAGGACCAAAATAAAAGTCAAACAGGGTCTTATATTAAGGACCGGAGGTAGTACTATTTTATGATATTACCCTTAATAAAAAAAATATGTCATTGTCAAATAAAGAAATGGTTTTTTTAAATAAAAAATGATATAAATAAAAAATATTTTTTAACTTTACAGAATAATAATAATATTATGAAAAAGTTCAATAAGTTATAATTTAAATAAATAAATATTAATATACAATAAAAATGTAACAATCACTATAGATAAAAATTAATAGAAATAAATAAATAAAATGTATTGAAGATATCAAAATATTCAAGTCCAGCATGAGAAAAATATAAATGTTATACAAAGATTATACATTCTAATTTTGTTTAGGAATTGATATGCACAAATATAAATTCGCATGAAGTCAAGTTATTTTTTGAAAATAGTATATAAAATGTAAGTTAAAAATCATAGAAGAAATTGAAAAATAAATTCACTCAAAATTCCAAACTTAGGTGTTTGGATGGCATGAGAAGTGCTTTTGAAAAATATTTTTCTGCAAATTGAGATAACCTCCTCCACATATTTAATTCGTATACCGTAAAATCACTTCTGAAATTATAGTTTGGTTTCTATCTTCTTGTGTACTCAAAGTTTAAAAAAAAAAATCCTTTCCTGGGAAGTTATTTCATTTTTAAAAGTTTATTATTTTAAGGAGATTCTTTACTAAGTCTGAATTCACTGCCATAAGTCATAACCATGATCACAAATTCGAGTTTCCTCATAAAAACTCAGACTTCATTGCCATACATTGTAACCTTGCATACAAAACTTGAATTCACATAGGCACAACACTAACTTTGTTTTGCTCTGTTTTTTCATATATGAACAGAGTAAATTCACAACTTGAAATTGGACACAAATGGAACAAACCTAAACCAGCTAAATAGGTTATGATTTATATACATATACACATATATTTATTACAATAGTGGAACCCTTTTGCAATCACCAAAAATGTGCAGGAACATGACAACTTGCTCACAAACAAGCATGGCAACTTCCCCAACAACCCGCTCATAGTTGCTGCTACACTAACGATCATTATAATTAAGAGCTTTCTCACACCCATAACCATTGCTGAGCAGCCAACCATGACTTCCAGACACATATCTTCGTACTCTTAGTCCATGATTTGCAAAATGTTCATTACCTTCCATCTTCAACACATGTTTATTAATTCACACAAAAAAACCCCAGTTTAAATTCATTCAAAGTGTTTTCATTCCTTCTATTAACTCCCACATAACAAAAGTAATAGACAAAGCAAGAAAAGAAAAAGATCGCAAATGAAAAACAAAATACGAGTAGAGGATAATTACAAACCTATCAACAAAGCTAGCTCCTGCTCTCAATATTTTCACAACAATATTCATCCTCTCGAGCCTTCTCCATACACAACAATATCGTCTATGTCAACCTCCACTCTTGTTTTTTTTATTTACAATTTTAGGCTGCATCTTTTGTTCCGTTCCCACTCTAACCAAACCAACGCCACCAATGAAAAATTTGGATTTTCCTTTCCCGAGCCCAAATTTTCCTTGAACGAAACCAGCCCTCACCTAAGGCTTTGTTTGGTTCAATGGAGGGGAGGGGAGGGGAGGGTACAAGTTTTGTTTGGTTGGAGGGAAAGAGAAGGGAGGTGAGATGTCTTGTTTGGTTTAGGAGGAGAAGGAAGGAGAGCTAATTATAAGTTGACAAATATGTCTTTACTGTTATGAATATAATATCTTTATGGGTGTCCATGTATCTATCATTATCTCCCTTATCTCCCAATATCTTCAGTAACTCCCATTATCCCCATTATCTGCAATTATCTTTATATCTGTAGATTCTATCAAAGATGTAAAGCCGTGCCTATAAATAGAGGCCATGTACAATGTATTCAGTACCCTATTGAATAGAAAGAGAAATACTCTCTCTCATTGATATTCTTTCTTCTCTGTTCTTCTTCTTTATTTACAACACGTTATCAGCACGAGGGCTCTAACAAAGGTATAATATTCCGATCTTATTATTATACATTATGTTTCATGATTTATTGTCTATCCTCTATACTTTTCTATACTCTTCTACACTATGAGTATTTTTCTTTTCTCCATTCTTTTCCTAAATGGCTTGAAGCTATATGGTTTAAAGTTTTCTACTTTATGGCCAGAAGCCATAAAACTTTATTATTCTTTCTTATGGCCAGAAGCCATAAAATTTGTTTTGCTTCTTATGGCCAGAAGCCATAAAACTTTATTATTCTTTCTTATGGCCAGAAGCCATAAAATTTTGTTTTGCTTCTTATGGCCAGAAGCCATAAAACTTTGTTTTCTACTTTATGGCCAGAAGCCATAAAACTTTATTATCTTTTCTTATGACCAGAAGCCATAAAACTTTATTATCCTTTCTTATGGCTAGAAGCCATAAAACTTTGTTATTCTTTCTTATGGCCAGAAGTCATAAAAACTTTATTTTATACTTTATGGTCAGAAGCTATAAAACTTTGTTTTCTTCCTTATGGCCAGAAGCCATAATTTTAATTTTCTAACATATGGCTAGAAGCCATATAATTTTTAACTCATGACCAGAAGTCATTCAAATTTTCTCTTCATTTGTTTTCTTTTGGTAATTTATAATTTTTCTTTTCTTTTCTTTTCTTCTCATTAACGAAGAGCAATGTAATTTCCATACATGACAATTTTTTTTTAATATTATATTCTTTTGTGGTAGTGCCATCATGTCAAACCTTACAAAACTTGAGTTTGTGGCTCTTGACATTACTGGGAAGAATTACTTATCTTGGGTACTAGATGCGGAAATTCACCTAAATGCCAATGGTCTGGGAGACACAATTAAGGCAGAAAATAAGGCATCTAGTCAAGAAAAGGCTAAAGCTATGATCTTTTTACGCCATCATTTACATGAAGGACTAAAAATGGAATATTTGACCATTAAAGACCCACTCGTACTTTGGAACAATTTGAAAGAAAGGTATGACCACCAGAAAACTGTCATTCTCCCAAAAGCTCGTTATGAATGGATGCACTTGCGTCTACAAGATTTTAAATCTGTTAGTGAGTATAATTCTGCGATATTTAGAATCAGTTCTCAACTGAAATTATGTGGAGAAAAAGTCACTGATGAAGACATGTTGGAGAAAACATTCTCCACATTTCATGCATCCAATGTGCTCCTGCAGCAGCAATACCGTGAAAAAGGCTTCAAAAAGTATTCTGAACTTATTTCTTGCCTTCTTGTAGCTGAGCAAAATAATGAGCTTCTAATGAAAAATCATGAATCCCGTCCAACCGGCTCCACTCCATTCCCCGAAGCGAATGTAGTAGTAAATGGACCAACACGTGGTCGTGGACGAGGACATGGACGTGCACGAGGCCGTCGCATTGACCGTGGACGTGGTCGTGGTCATAATCGAGGTGGTTCAAATTCCTATTCAAAGAGGACAAAGAATGATGAGAATCGCAAGAGAAAAACTAGTGGAAGTAATAACCACTCTGAAGACTCGTGTTATCGTTGTGGTGGGAATGGTCATTGGTCACGTACTTGTCGTACACCGAAACATTTGGTTGACCTTTATCAAGAATCGCTTAAAAATAAAAGTAAAGGCAACGGCAAAATGCCAAGGGTAGAAACCAATTTTGTTGATGAAGAGGGCGATTCTGATTATGGCAACATGGATGTCACTCATTTGGATATTGCTGATTTCTTTGCTGATCCTAATGGAAAGATTGATCACCTGATTGGTGATGGGAATGTTCAACAATAAATTGTTTTAGTGAAGTTAAATTTCTATGATTTTTTTCCTTCTTTTTCATCTTCTTTTATAAAGTTTCTACTTTCAATGTTGTTATCTTTCCAAATTAATAAAATTACGAGTATTTTCCTTTTATTAATTTTGTTTCTTCCTCCCTCTCTTGACTATGTTCCTTGTAACGAAGAATGGCTCCTATTGACGTCAATCATGAAGATTTATGTCTTGTTGACAGTGCAACAACTCATACAATACTTAGAAATAAAAAGTATTTCTCTTCTTTGGTAATGCAAGAAGCCAACGTTCAGACTATATCTGGAAGTGCAAAACTGATTGAAGGCTCCGGAAGAGCCAATATATTGTTACCTGGAGGAACAATATTATACATTGATAGTGCATTTTACTCAACTAAGTCTAAAAGAAATTTGTTGAGTTTTAAGGATATCCGCAAGAATGGATACCATATCGAAACAACAATTGAGGAAAATCAAGAATATCTTGCTATTACAAAGTCAACCTCAGGTAAAAAATGCACACTAGAAAGATTGCCTGCATTTTCTTCTGGCTTGTACTATACAATTATTAGTACAATTGAAGTACACATCATTATAAACCAGAAGTTTGTAAATGATAACAAATTTAATGTTTGGCATGACCGGTTAGGCCATCCCGGGACAATTATGATGCGAAAAATAATTGAGAATTCATGTGGACATTCATTGAAAAGTCAACAAATACCACAATCCAATGTTTTCTCATGTAATGCATGTTCCAAGGGAAAGTTAATTGTTCGGCCATCACCAGGAAAACTAAAAAGTGAGCCTCTCACTTTTCTAGAACGCATACAGGGAGATATTTGTGGACCGATACATCCAGCATGCGGACCATTTAGATATTTTATGGTTCTAATTGATGCATCAACAAGATGGTCGCATGTCTGTTTATTATCTTCGCGTAACCTGGCGTTCGCAAGATTATTGGCTCAATTAATTAGATTAAGAGCACATTTCCCTGATTTTCCTATCAAGAAAATACGTCTTGATAATGCTGGTGAATTTACTTCACAAGCTTTCAATGATTATTGTATGTCTCTTGGGATCGATGTTGAACATCCTGTGGCTCATGTGCACACACAAAATGGACTTGCAGAATCATTAATCAAACGTTTACAATTAATTGCAAGACCATTACTTATGAGATCAAATCTCCCAATTTCTGCTTGGGGACATGCAATTTTGCATGCAGCAATGTTAATTCGCATCAGGACAACAAGTTATCTCAAGTCCTCCCCTTTACAAGTGGTTTTTGGTCATGAACCAAATATTTCCCATCTAAGAACCTTTGGATGTGCTGTACATGTTCCAATTGCTCCCCCACAACGTACCAAGATGGGGCCTCAAAGAAGGATGGGAATATATATTGGATATGAATCTCCCACTATAATAAAATATCTAGAACCCTCAACAGGAGATTTGTTCACAGCTCGATTTGCCGATTGTCATTTTGATGAGTCAGTTTTTCCAACAATGAGGGGAGAAAATAAGAAGTTGGAAAAGGACATTAGCTGGAAAGAATTATCACTGTCTCATCTTGATCCTCGCACAAAAGAATGTGAACTGGAAGTTCAAAAGATAGTCAATTTACAAAGTTTAGCAAATCAATTACCAGATGCATTTACTGACCCGAAGAGAGTAACAAAATCACATATTCCAGCTGTTAATGCTCCTATTAAAATTGATGTCCCTGATGGACAACCAATTGTGAATGATTCTAAAGCACGCATGAAGCGTGGCAGGCCCATCGGCTCCAAAGATAAAAATCCTCGAAAGAAAAAAGGAGTTAAAAGTATAGATGGCCTAGTCGAGAATAATTTAGAAAAGTTAGCAACTCCAGAAGAGTCATCAGACAACGCTAACGTCCCAATTCTCAGTGAAAGTCAGGTACCTGAAATATGTGAAAATGATGAGATCTCAATTAATTATGTTATGAATGGGATACGATGGGACCGAAGTGAAGTCGACGTTGATGATATTTTCTCTTATAATGTAGCGCTCGATGTGATGAATGATAATGAGGATCATGAGCCAAAGTCAATTAGTGAATGTAAACAAAGAAAGGATTGGCCAAAATGGAAAAATGCAATTGAGGCAGAATTAAAATCGCTAGAACAGCGAAAAGTTTTTGGACCAGTAGTCCTTACACCTGAAGATGTAAAACCGGTTGGATATAAATGGGTTTTTGTGCGAAAGAGAAATGAAAAGGGTGAAATCATAAGATACAAAGCACGACTCGTTGCTCAAGGATTTACACAAAGACCTGGTATCGATTTTGAAGAAACTTATTCACCAGTAGTGGATACAACTACTTTTCGATACTTGATTAGCCTCGCAGTAAATAAAGGGCTCAATTTACATCTAATGGATGTTGTTACAGCCTATCTGTATGGCTCACTTGACAATGACATTTATATGAGACTCCCTGAAGGGCTGAAATTGCCAGAAGCACACAATTCAAACTCTCGAGAACGATACTCAATTAAGTTAAACAAATCCCTATATGGATTAAAGCAATCAGGGCGAATGTGGTATAACAGGCTTAGTGAGTATCTATTGAGGGAAGGATATAAAAATGATGCAATATGCCCATGTATTTTTATGAAAAGATCAGGAAATGAGTTCGTTATAATCGCTGTGTATGTTGATGATATAAATATTATTGGAACTCCTGAAGAGCTTGAAAAGGCAGTGAATTGCCTAAAGAAAGAATTTGAAATAAAGGATCTAGGAAGAACAAAATTTTGCCTTGGATTACAAATTGAGTATTTGAAAAATGGAATTTTTGTATATCAAGAAACTTATACAAAAAGGATCCTAGAACGTTTTTATATGGATAAATCACATCCATTATGTACTCCAATGGTTGTAAGATCTTTGGAGGTGGATAAGGACCCTTTTAGACCTCGAGAAATCGGGGAAAAAGGTGATGAAGAGCTACTTGGTCCAGAAGTACCATATCTTAGTGCAATTGGAGCACTAATGTATCTTGCTAATCATACACGACCTGATATATCATTTGCAGTCAACTTACTAGCAAGATATAGTTCTTCACCAACACGAAGGCATTGGAATGGAGTTAAACATATCCTTCGTTATCTTAAGGGTACAATGGATATGGGATTATTTTATTCGAATGCATCCAAGACCGATCTTGTTGGCTATGCAGATGCTGGATTTCAGTCTGACCCACATGTTGGTAAATCACAAACTGGCTATGTATTCACATGTGGCGGTACAGCCATTTCATGGCGATCTATGAAACAAACTATATCAGCCACATCATCTAACCATGCGGAGATTCTAGCAATGCATGAAACAAGTCGAGAATGTGTATGGTTAAGGTCCTTAATACATCACATACGAACTACTTGTGGCTTGTCTTCTGGTAAAATGATCCCAACAATACTGTACGAAGATAATACTGCATGTATTACCCAACTAAAAGAAGGGTATATCAAAGGAGACAGAACAAAGCATATCTCCCCAAAATTCTTCTTCACTCGTGATCTTCAAAAGGATGGTGAAGTCAATATCCAACAAATTCGTTCCAGCGAAAATTTAGCAGACCTATTCACCAAATCACTTCCAGCCACCACGTTCGAGAGACTTGTTCATGACATTGGACTTCGTAGACTCAGAGATATCAACTGACATTGTCAAGAGGGGGAGTAAATGTATGCTGTACTCTTTTTTTCCTTGTCTATGGTTTTTCCCATTGGGTTTTCCTGACAAGGTTTTTAACGAGGCAGCACTATGAAATATATATCAATAAATGTTGCACTCTTTTTCTTTACTAGGTTTTGTCCCACAGGGTTTTCTTAGTAGAAGTTTTTTAACGAGGCACATATTTAGTTATGGACATCCAAGGGGGAGTGTTATGAATATAATATCTTTATGGATGTCCATGTATCTATCATTATCTCCCTTATCTCCCAATATCTTCAGTAACTCCCATTATCCCCATTATCTGCAATTATCTTTATATCTGTAGATTCTATCAAAGATGTAAAGCCGTGCCTATAAATAGAGGCCATGTACAATGTATTCAGTACCCTATTGAATAGAAAGAGAAATACTCTCTCTCATTGATATTCTTTCTTCTCTGTTCTTCTTCTTTATTTACAAGGACTCCTTTTTGTGGCTGGTTGGAGGAAAAAAAGGGAAAAAAATGTCATCTTTGTTGACAAATAGAGACCTCGGCTGGTTAAAACATAGCTTAACAAGTTGGTCCCTCCCTGTCTCCCCAAATCGTTTTGATCGAAGAGTTTCATCATCTACGCTGGAACAAGCCAAAAGACTAGTCTCTTTCTCAAGTTCCTCGCTTCTAAGAAGGCGAGGTCAAGATGGTACTCCCACTCTAACCAAACCAACGCCACCAATGAAAAATTTGGATTTTCCTTTCCCGAGCCCAAATTTTCCTTGAACGAAACCAGCCCTCACCTAAGGCTTTGTTTGGTTCAATGGAGGGGAGGGAGGGGAGGGGAGGGGAGGGTACAAGTTTTGTTTGGTTGGAGGGAAAGAGAAGGGAGGTGAGATGTCTTGTTTGGTTTAGGAGGAGAAGGAAGGAGAGCTAATTATAAGTTGACAAATATGTCTTTACCTCTTTATTTAGATTTCTTTATTATTTTATTATGATATTATATCATAATTATTATTTTCTAATTTGTGAATATAAAAAAAAAACTAGATACCTTGAGACATAACAAATAGATTATAAATAATCATATGTCAAAATAAATGTCAATAAAAAATTATAATCTTTAGCATATTATATAAATTATAAATAAATTTATGCTCCAAATTTTGAATTATTCCATCCTTAATTACATGATGTGCGTAACCTCACATACTTAATTAGATAATAAATAGAGTTTTGTGGAAAAAAATAAAATTGAGATTAATGAGATGAAGGATCAGACAAGAGGAAAAGATATGGAAGATTAATGGTAGAGAACGTGAGAAATGATGAAATCAGAGTAAGAAAATATGCAGGAAAAAAAAAGAATCTTTGAGGAGTAAAAAAAATCAATAGAAGAATAGTAGGGGCTGAAAAGAAAAAAAGAGTAAAAAAAAGCAAAGAGTTAAAAAAAGTTCTTACTAAAAAGGATAAACTTGAAATATTAAAAAATTGACATGGGTAATTTAGTCAACATAAAATATAATATCTCTTTCCCCTCCAAAAAAATCCCAATTTTAGAGGGGAGCAAAAGAAGGGTGGGGAGCACTAAATGACAAAATTTTTTCCTTCTCCTTCGCTCCATTTTTTTAAACTAAACACAATTTCTCCTCCTTTCCCATTTCCTTTCCTCTCTTCAAAAACCTTCCAAGCAAACAATGCCTAATGCCCCGTTTGGTATGCTGGAATTGAGGGGGTTGGAAATGGAAATGGAAATGAATTCTATCATATTGGATGTGTGGTACGCTAAGCGCACATGGAATTGGGCTCCACATGGAAGCCAAACTACTGGAATTGGCTTCCATCAAAAAACCCGAAGATTTCCAATTCCATGTAACATTATTCATTTTTGCCCCTCCACGCTTCACGCGAACTACTACCCCCTCAAGCTTCTGATCCTGCTGCCGGCGATCTCCTCCCCCTACCGCTAGCAAGCTTATGCCCCTCAAACTTCAGACCCCATCACTGACAAAGCCCCCACCATCTCCTCTATAGATCCAGATCACTCTACTTCGTCTTTGACTTCTTCCGCTCTGTCTGTCTTCGACTTCTTTAGATCTTTGAAAATGCCAAAGGGTGAAGAAGGTAGAGGTGGCGGCGAGGGCAGCAGGGAGGCAATGGTGAGGATGACAGCAATGACGACCTCCCACCCTTCTCCTTAATGACGGAGAACTGTAGATCTTCTCTGATTGCTCATCCTTGATTGTGAGTTCACTATTTCTTCTGGGTTTCTCAGATCTAAGTCACGATTCCATTTGGGTTCCTCACAATTCTATGAGTTACAATTGATTATGGGTGCATATTGGTGTTCGATTCTAATTTCTTCAATCCCCAGCTTGAAGTTGCTAGATGGGTCGCGCATTACACCATCATCCTTGTCTCCGATGTCACCTCCATCGTGTGTGGTTTTTGGCTAGCAAGGACTCTTGCCAAAAGGGGAAAAAAATCCCTTTTGCCTTCTGATTTTTCAGATTTATTTTTCATGTTGATTTATGCTTTTATTTTTGCATTGATTGCTGGGTTTGATTCCTCTTAATGTTTTATTCAATTTTGTAAATAAAATTGCAGACTTAGATGATCTATCTGATTCATATGACCTTTGAAAATTTGCTAATAGATGTCTGTACCCGTATTGTTGGGTTTGTTTCTCAATTGATTTTTCCAGATTCGTGACTAGTATCTGAAATGGCGATGAAGAAGAAGACTGTGGTCTCTGGGTTGCGATGAAGTTTTGTGTGAAGCTGGGTTGATTTAACTTTTCGGTGGGAGAGAATGAGTCTTTAGAGGAGGGCATTTTGGTATTTTTCTTTGAAAATTCCATGTGTATACCAAACATATTTTTAAGCCCCATTTCCATATCCATTTCCATTTCAATATCCATATCCATATCCATTTCTATTTCCTTCAAAATCAATTCCAGGTACCAAACGGGCCCTAAAATGATTTTTAAAACCATTTCCACTGAACGCCGTGAAATTTATTTCAGGGGTGTTTAGATATTTCTTTAAACCATAGTTTTGAGGAAAAAAATTATCTAAACACCATATTTTTTCTCAAAATCAATTTTAAATTTAAAACCATGGTTTGAATAAGAGTAATAAGTATCTTAATTTTTTGTGAAATTACTTTTGATTTGAAAACCATGGTTGTGGGTATAAAACCATGGTTTTTTATGAAGTAATTTTTTTTTTGCTTTTGAAGATATAAAACTTTGCTTTGGGTTCGATCCTTAATATAAGAGCTAAACAACTAATTTATCAGTATTAAAAAATTAATTAAATTATTTATTTATAATAAATAGGTGTTGCATTCTCTCAGATACTTGTTAATGATGTGTATTGAGACTACTATTTGATAGAACATTTAACATGTGCAAATTTGCACGGGACTACTTTAAAAAAATGGATAAATGTGTGAGACAAGATAAATTGGTGTCTTATATTCAAAATCAATATAAATATCCGATTAGGTCTCATACTAAGGATCAAAGGTAATATTAATTAATTTTTTCATATATCATTTATTATTTTAAACAAAAATATAAAATAAAATATATTTTTATCTAATTATCATATTAATTTAGGGAAAAAGATACTAAAATACCTTCAAAATTACTAAATGAAAAAAAAGGGTAGATAAATTTCAAAATCCCAATTTAGACCCCAGGTACTATTGGATTTTTTAAATGTTGTAAAATTACACAAATGCCCTTTACTTTTTTTAAACTTTTTTTAAATACTACCACATCAGCAATTCCGGCCGCCGAAGCTCTGACGCCGACGACCCTGCTTGCGACCAACCACTGGAGCTCCAGCGACCGGTTACCAGAGTTCCGGTGACTGGTTGTCGGAGTTCCAATGACTAATTTTTCTTATATATTGACTACTCTTTTTTAGTTATTGACTACATTTATTTTTGAACTTTGATGACACGTTACCGGAACTCCAGTGACTGGTCAGGGGAGCTCCAATGACTACTCTTTCTTATGTATTGACTGCTCTTTTTTAGCTATTGACTACATTTATTTTTAAATTTTGATGACTACTCTTGCTTATGTATTGACTACTTTTTTAGCTATTGAGTACATTTATTTTTAAATTCTGATGACTACTTTGCTAAACTATTGACTACTCCAGTAATGCGATTTACTACTCTTGTGTAGCCAATAGCTATATAAAAATATCATTGAAACTTTGAAAACAAAAGTTATTAATAGTTAAAATAGAGTAGTGAATAGCTATATGAAGTAGTCACCGACAGTAAGGACAATGTTGTCATTTTACAAGATTTGAAAATTCCAAAATGGTACTTGGGGTCTGAATTGGAATTTTGAAATTTACCTACCCTAATTTATTATTTAGTAATTTTGAGGGTATTTTACTGTCTTTTTCCCATTGATTTATGTTATTTTTAATAATTTGTATATAAAAAAATTCTAATAACAACCATCTAAAATATTCTCATTTTACTAAAATCAGTTTTTAAAATCTATTCTTAAAATTTTTTTTTTCAAAATTTATTCTCAAAATATATTTTTTTAAAATTTGCGAAAGCTATTTTCCAAACATGGTTGGGGGTGTGTTTGGATGAAACCAAACCGTGATTTGGAAAAGTGATTCTGGAGAATAGATTCTGGGAAGAATAAATTCTGGAAAGAATAGATTTTATGAAAAAGTGATTTTGAGAAGTGAGAGTGTTTGGATAGTTGTTATCAGAAGCACTTTTTATATATATAAATTACTAAAAAAAAGAAATAAGTTAATATGATAATTACAGAAAAAATAGATTTTATGATATATTTTAATTTAGTGGAATAAAATTGTTAATAATATATTTTTTATTAACATAATTAATAACACATAAGATAATATAATTAATGAATAATTAATATGTATATATATATAAATATAAGATTAAATATGTTTATAAAAAAATATGTTTATAAAAAAAATAACAAGATACATATCCTATAGGCTTTATACTCTCTCTTTTTTTCTTTAAAAACAAAATTTTTTGTTTTTTCAAACTATGGTTTTGGCCCAAAATCATGGTTTTGGTTTTGAGGGGGTGTTTGGATAGCATTTTGTGCAAATCAGGCTTCCAAGCCATGGTTTGCAAGTGCATCCAAACAGTGCCGGTTCCATGCGATCACCCCCGAATTCGTTTCTTTCCCATCTGCGATTTTCCTTCCCTTCCCTCCCGACCTTCTCCACTTGCGAGCGGCGGACCCGAGATCGCGTCTCCTCCTCCTTCTTCCTCTCTTGCTTGAATCTGCTACTGCATGACAGCGTAAGGCCGAGCGAGGAGCTTCCATTTGTCTAGCGTTCGACGTTTCTTCTCCATCTCCTTCGTCTTCAAGTTCTCGGCTTCCCCTTCTCTTTCATCTTCAAGTTCTCGGCCTGTCGCCACTGTTGCTCGCCGCTGCTCGGCACTTCCGTCCCTACTGTACCAGATAAGGTGATAAATATGGCTTTTGCCCCCCTTCTCTCTCACTTAGAAGTGTCTGAAATATGATGAAATTTCCTGCTGATAACATTTTTTCTCCCCTTATTGTATGTTCCACTCTTTGGGTGGTAATTCCTAAGTGCATATTAATTAACATAGAACCGTAATAATTTCTGTATTGTAATATCAGTATCTGAATCGATTGAGGGACACTTGTATTCATATTTTTTATGCATAGTTACCCACAAATAATGCTTCTAAGAAAATATAGGCCAAAAAATTGTTGTGATGAAAGTTAAGTGCGTTGAAGTTTGAGAAAAGCCTCGCAATGAAGTTAGAATGAGGAGTAAGTTGTTTATTGTTAGTTGTTGGATTTTAATGTGGTATTAGTCCACGAATTTATGAGAAGACTATGACCATTCGCTGATATTCATTTGCCAAATAAACCAGTCAGATATAACGGAAAACTTGAGGATTGAATCGTGTAATTAGAGTCATGAACGGTGCCAAAATTAGCTTTTACGAGTGTATTAGAACTTTAAAAGTTTGAACAGTTTCAATGTTGATATGTATATATATTGATGCATGTGGCTGATGTGTACATATATGTGAATATCAAAATGAGTAATCTTTTTGTATTATATTGTCCCTGTCAATTTCAGATTTGTATCTTATTTGTTGTTGGAATGTGATGGGAGTGTTATTTTTTTTCTGTTGTCCCTGACTCCCTGTCATTATTCTTGTTCTATTCTTATTTCATGTTCATATTATTAGAGGTATATTGTCACTTTGACGAGTCTGGTACTGTTGTAAATTATAATACTTTGAGATTGATTATCATTTGATATTTGCTTTTGTGTAATGAACTTTGATGTTTGATGTTAGGTTACGGACTTTGGTCGTTGCTTTAGAGTTCTTTTGTGTGTGCGTGTGTGTATTGTTTAGACTTTGATTGGTAATAAAAAAAAAAATAGGAAAATTTCAGAATCTGGACCTAGACTAGATCAACTGCACCACTGTGAACAAGTTATTTGATGGGCTGGACCGGCCTTCGGGCTGTTCACCTAAATAGACCAAACCTCGGGCTACTGTGACCAGCCCCCGGGCTAATGCACTGCCACGTGACTCTTCCTTTTTTGCTCACCCTTGTCCTCCCCGTTCCAAAATTCTTTTTTTCCTTTTCTGTTCTATCCACGTTCTCTGAATTCTAATGATGTTTTGTTGACTTCTTGTGTTCTTTCTCCTTGCTTTAATTCCTTATCTTCGTCCTAATCTCCTCTCCTCCCTTTCTGTGTTATTTAGTGATCTCATCCAATCAGAACGAAGATGTTTCTAACAAGGTGAATCCCGGTTTTTCTCTTTAACGCAAGATATGCTCTCTCTCTCTCTCTCTCTCTCTCTCTCTCGCTTTCTTCAGCCCTGTATTTACAAGTTGATATGGAGTTTCTTCTGGAACCATCTGAATCTTTTGTTTGTTGTGTTTGGATGTGAGAAAGGACTGAGTATGACCGTGGAGTCAATACGTTTTCTCCTGAAGGCCGGCTTTTTCAGGTTGAATATGCAATTGAGGCCATCAAGGTACGGTGATCTTCACAGTGATCTCTCATTTCCGTTCTATTTTTTCCCCCATGGTTAAGACATATTATTTCTATGTGATCAATCCCTCTCATTTTTTCATATGAATCATATTTATATTTTGGAACTTTTTGGTTAATAATTAAAGTATTTGATGCAAAAACTGATTGTTTATTCATTGACTTGAAACAAATATTTATAGGCTTGTACCAGGTTTCAGCCTTGATTACATGATAATTGGGAATCACAATCAAATCAACAATTCAAAATTTAAAAAGGAGAATATGCTGCTATCTAGGATTAAATCAACATATTAACTCTGATTGTCCTAGGACCTAAATTTTGCCCAAGCCCCTACTAACAATAGTGGAGCATGGGGAGGCTAGGCTTATTTCATGCTTCCCATATCTGTTATTTGCTTATTTTCTGAGCTGTTACAGCTAATTGGGAGTGAGCAGTTTATGACTTTTTCCGGTGTTTTGTTTCTTCTGATCCTGTGCTGGCGTAATAATATGCATCAATTGTAAATTATAATTGGCTTTTGTTGGCTGCAGCTGGGATCAACTGCAATTGGGTTGAAGACAAAAGAAGGTGTTGTCCTTGCAGTTGAAAAGCGTATCACTTCACCCCTGTTGGTGTGTTTATTTACCAAATTGCATTTTTGTAGTGTCACTGGCTAAAAACATTTTTATGAAATGCGACGCTAGCTCTGTTATTGAAGCAGGTGATGAGTAGTATATATGTAAGAAAATTGCGTGTTGAAATTTGATGTAGATTTACTTGATGAAAATTGTACTTTGTGGGTCATTCTGTTGGTTGTGTTTGCATCATTATTTATTTCACGAAAATATATTCTTTTGAGATTATTTTACTTCTGGCTCTGTTGTGATATTAATAATAATACTGGGCGGTAGCTAAATTGTGTTTGTACCTTGACATTTAATATTTCTAACCTTGGTTTTCTTTCACCTTTTTTTCATCGTGTGAAAGATGTTATTATCTTTAGGTTCTAATAGAAATGGACATAATATCTATTTTATATTCTAACTTAATCTACAGTTATATGGTGTTCTGTTTGGTCTAAGAAATATGATTATTGTCTATGCTTAACTTATGAGGGGAAGATCTCAAAATGTTGCTATATGTTTCTGTGTGATTTTGTGATAAAAATATGTTGCATCTTATTAAGAATGGCCAGCGGTGTAAATAGATACATGGGAGTAGTCAAGAGTGACTGAGATCACGACATTCTAGGGATAGGCCGAGATTCTAGGATACAATCAGATGCAAAAAATCAAAATAATATCTAACAGATTTAATACTATCTATCTTGACGGCACCTTAGTAACGTAGGTTAATTAGGTAGAAAACTTGAAAGCTAGGTTAGGGTTTTAGGCCCAAGGTCCATTACTAACAATTTCTAATGATATCCACTCAATTCAAGCCACATATTCTTTGGGCTGTGGTATAAATATATTTGTGCGACTGACTTCAATTTTTTTGCCTGAACTTCTCTTGCAGGAGCCAAGCAGTGTTGAGAAAATTATGGAAATTGATCAGCACATAGGTTGTGCAATGAGTGGACTAATTGCTGATGCTCGAACACTTGTTGAGCATGCACGAGTGGAAACTCAGGTTCTGTGGCTGTTCCTTGTTTTCTTTTATTGTTAGCTGATTATTTGATTTACATGTATCATGTTATTGTTCACAGAATCATAGGTTCTCCTATGGGGAGCCAATGACTGTAGAGTCTACAACCCAAGCTCTATGTGATCTAGCCTTGCGATTTGGTGAAGGCGATGAAGAATCAATGGTAAGAACAACTTGGCTTTCTCAATATATGCTGCGTTCCATTTGATGTTACATGGTATGCATAATATGGGCACATGTTATAAGCAGTTGTTGCTATGTGGCTTTGTAACTTGCATATACTCCGGAATAAGTGTCTTTTATGCCTATTCAGTGTCAGTGGTCTGTGTATTCGTTTTCATGAGCTTAACTGGTAGATATAAATTGGTTGGATGATGGAGAATGCGCCTCTTGCTTGTGTAATTGAAGGATAACCTTAAAGTTAAGTGTTGTGCCTTAGATGTCTGTGATGTTGTATCTTTGGGACAGAATGTTCGATTGCTTAGTGATTCCATGTAAAAAAAATGTGGTAAAGATGAAGGTAATTAGGTAAGAATTATTTGTACTTTTTAAAGATTGGAGCTGCTTTTATTCATCATGTTCTTGCAGAAAATGTGTGCTTTGCATTGTTTTTGAGGATCAAATTTGATGTTTGAATTAGTTTCTGAAAAACACCTTAATTTTCAGTCATGTACACTCAAGAGATGCAAGTTACTCTGGAAAAGATTGTAAACAAGTGAAGCTGCAAATGCATGCTGTGCAAGGGTTAGATAGCTGAAGTTCAAGGATTTATCTAAGATAAATGGAAAATTAGGAATGACACCTTAGAGTCACATAAATAATGTCCTCAAAGGATTGGAATATATTAACTTTGGGTAAGAATGATTAGAATGGATGAATTCATGGGGAGTTGAAGTGCTGTAACAATTGTTATTAATAAATTATTGTGAGATGAGTTTGTTTCCTTGGCTTAATTCTTCCTCCAAATATACTATACATAAGTTATGAACTGTAAATTGATAAATATTAATTGGTGGTGGCTTTTGCTAAAAAAAACAAAATTAGTTGGTGGTGTGTGGCACTTAATTGGGATGGGTAACCTTCTACCAAAAGCTAGCTATTGAGATTGGAGAAGTAACGCAAATGAGTTTCCTATTGAGTTTCTGATACTATTCAATTTGGGCCTGATGCACCTCATCTTCGGAGAGCTAACATCATGGCATTTGACTTCCTTGCCAGCCAAGGGTGGTGGGTTACTGGTAACCACCAGCTTTGCCACCGATTGCTTATTCAATTGGATGGGGAAGCCTCCCCCAAAAGCTCACTATTGAGGCGGGACAGTCTACCCTATAAGTCTTAACTCATTGAGCATCTTATGCTACTCAATATGGGATTGGGGCATCTCATTCGCTCAAGTTTCGACAAGTCTTTTTGAACATATCATCACTTAAGTTTTGATGATGTATGGGTATGCATGTCATGCGTTTTTAGAGAATGAAGTCATTCTAATTCTGAATAGTAATTTGAAGTTAAGTCATTAGAATACTACATTCAGATTTAACTGCACCTTTTGCCAAATCTAAACGAGTTTGTTACGTCAAATTTATTTGAAACTACCCTAAGACATGAGATCAAGTTCTCTCCATCTTGGAGAGAACAATAGATGTTGAAAAGAGATTAAAAAACGATATTCATTATTTGTAAATTAGGAGTTATGGATAAATATAAAAAATAAGATTCTAAAATTTAAAGTCAGAATTTGAATGAGTTATCTTTTTTTAGGATCTTCCTTCTTGAATTTTAAAATTTCCTATTATCCTGTGTTTCGAAATGCATCCGGAGTTTTATACATCCTTACTAGTTAGGGTTTGGTAATGTCGATAGATTCATTAGTAAAGGTTCTATTAGCTCTCATACTTTCTTTGACATCTCCTATCCTCATTTCTTATGCTTGCTCTGATCCTATTTCATCTTAATTCTTGTAATTAATTTGAATTTTCTAAAATATAGACTGGTTGCCATTAATGCCTTCCTTTCTATTGGAAAATATCCTTATTTTTATTTGGTTGCTCCAGTATTTTAACGTTTTTTTTCCCCTTCCAAATCTGCCAAGGATGCATGTTAACGTATGATCTATATTTTTTCTTCGTCTTGACAGTCACGACCCTTTGGAGTGTCTCTCCTCATTGCAGGCCATGATGAGAATGGACCTAGTTTGTGAGTACGCCTTTTTCATTTTACTGTGCAATGGCTACTTGTGACGTGTACTACAATATTATGGCTGTCACTGATTGTTTGTCTCATTTTAATGGCAGTAGAATGCAATTTATATATGTTTAATGCATGGGCTTGTGAATTTGTGGAGAATATTTATTAGTATCACCTTAGAACAAACTGTACGCCCATAAGGTTTTTCAATCGCATGCTTTTGTTCTCTTAACCATTATCTATTCCTTGTTTTTCCTTTTCCCTTGGTTTGGCACATCTCTCACGAGGTACAATAGGGTGTATTCTATCTATTGTCTGCTTGAGGTTAGAGGAAGATTTCTGTTTGGAACCTCCCGTCAACAAGAATGCATGCATTACATGATGTATGGCGAACCAGTTGAGTGCCGATATCAATGTAGAAATATTTTCTGGAAAAAGCTAGTAGATAACCACTATAAGAGGATCACTCTCCTTGAATCTCACTCAAAAGAAAAAAAAAAAAAAGGACACGCATTTGTTCACAATACACACTACAAGCACAAAAAGATGCAAGGCTAGTTCCTTCAATAACAGAACAGGGTTGCCAACTATGAAGAGGTTGGCTTTCCACCAAACCTTACGAAAATTCTTCCTACTCCCTTCTTTCTCAGCCTTCCTCTTTATGTGCTACCTCTGGAAACTAGATTTTATATTTAGGACCCGAGGTAGTACTTTTTAAACTGTTCCCTCCTACCTCTTGTTCATGCCCTTGTCGGTTCTTTCAGTTTTTCTTTATTTCATTGTAGCAATGTTTTAGCTTTGCTGATCCATCATGAAAGCAAAGGTCTTCAGGGTTAATGATAGAATTAGGGTAATGAGAATAACGGTGAGTCATTTATGGGAACAAGTCAGACTCTGAGGGTAATGAGAATAACAGTAGGTGAATTATTTATGGGAACAAGTCAGAATCTAACTTCATATACACGCAAAGACTTCAGAATCGCATGAATTTCATAAAAGATTCATTGCCTATCTTCTTCATACAGCAATACTTTAGATTACTTGTTAGCATTGGAAAGGGAGAAGAGACTAAAAACAAGAAAATACTAACTCGCTCAACACCCATTACACCCATCAAAGCCCCCTTTTTATAGTCTTAATACGTATATTCCTAAACTACCCCTGACCCTATCCCTAATTCCATGTATCAATGTAACCCCCCCCCCAAGGAAAAGATCCTTGCACTCAAGCATCAGTACAAAAGCAGTGGGGAAAAAAAACACTTAAAACTAAAACTCCTTCTCTAGCTCTCTGTCTTCTTTTCTCCTTCCTTATTATTATTATTATTGTTTTAAACATAGTTGCAAACTCATAAAAGTGAAAAGAAATTTGAAGTAAAATTAATGAGCATCAAAACCGAAGCCTCCTCCAGTAGTCCTTTAGTCCAGGAGCCCAAAGTCATCCTCTATTTGAGCCCAAGTGACCCCCAACACTGAATCTTCAGGAATGCACACCCTACATCCATTCAACATACTTCAATGACTGTACGCCCCGTATCAATCCAAAGGTGTTTGGGTCCATATATGCTTGAGGAGCCTAAATCACATAGATAAGATGCCGTAAGTGCATTACTGTAAGAGTGCTTGAGGTCAGTGATAGCGAGAGCATTCTGGTCCAAACGGTTGTTGATAGAAGTGAAGGTGGCTTGGTGAAGCTTAAGGCGACGTGCCAAGTCGTCAAGGCCTTCATGGATAGAGTTTGGCACTGCCATAATGGTGTTGTTGAAAATCATTGAGGGACCTTCTGGCAACGGCGACTGTGGCCAGAGGCTAGGCTTTGATACCTTTGTTAGCATTGGAAAGGGAGAAGAGACCAAAAGACAAGAAAATACTAATTCACTAAACACCCATTACACCCATCAAAGCCCCCATTTATAGTCTTAATTCCTACATCCCCAAACTACCCTATTCCTAATTCCCATGTGTCATTACTACTGATGATTCTATGAGAAAAATATTTCACCTCGATTCAAAGCGATAGGGTGTACATCCTACTATGTCTTTCTTTCTCCGACTATAGGTAATTATTGGATAGTATAGGTTTGAACGTGGAGAGAGAGAGGGGTAGACTGGAATACTTCGTGTGTATATTATTGATAGGTAACCAATGCTCATATAGGATGCTGGGCTTTTCTTACAATTAGGCAGGAATCGATTACGTTGATAGGTAATTAATGCAGAATAAAAGTCAAGTCGCTTATGATCTGTGCCAAGATGTTAGGGCCTTGAATACAAGATATTCTAGCAATGGTCAAGAGGGAATTTTGGGCTACGATTTCTGACAGTAATAATAGGGGGCATCCTATCAGTTGAATCCCTTATGTGGCATATGGTAAAGAATCTAGTTATCAGTTATCATTTATTGCTAGTTGAGTGGGTTCATGAGGAATTACCTCCTGATATTTGTGTGGAATGTTGTAAAGCCTTGGAGACTTGAAGAAATTTGTTTCAACAGCCCATTTGGTACATCGATTAGAAGGGAATTGATTGAAAAACGTGATTTTGGGAATGGAAAATGATTAGTGTGCCCCATCCCCCACTTTATAAAAGTAATAAAAATGAAAAATGTTGAATAATTATTACAAGGGCTTACAGAATTAAAAGAAAGGAAGCCTGCTGCTGCAGGAGTATTTGGGGTGGGCTTTTTGGCCTTTCATGGAAGGCTTTGTTCTTAGAATCTGATGCAATCTTTTTACTAGAATGCCATAGATTAGGAATGAGAGGAAGAAAAATACTAAAAGGCATTCGTCTCATAATTGATGGTATTAGCAGTTTCTTGCACAGTTGTTCCTTTTCTTCGCTTAGGATAATCCTGGTCTCTATGAAGGCTCAATCTATATAAGTCTTATAGACATGCACATCACAATTAATGCTGCTTGTTATTTATTTTAATTTTTCATTTTTTAGGCTCCATTCCTTTATCCTCTATTAAGTTTAGAGGAAAACTGGGATGAATTTCTTGCATTATTCACCATTAGAAGGGTTGCATTTATATAAGGTAGAGGTTCCTCAGTATTAATGGCTTATAATATCATAATGATAGTATCCTAAGAATAATATCTGATTCAATGCCATTTACGTTAATAGGAACTCTAATATCTTTACATGCTCCAAAGAAAATTATTATTTTGTTGTTGCTGGTCTTAATTGATACAAGGGTGTATTTATACACCATTAGAAGGGCTGCATTTATACAACGTAGGGGAGCCTTAGTATTAAAGGCTCATAATATCGTAATGATAATATCCTAAGAAAAATATCTGATTCTATGCTATATACGTTAATAGGAACTCTAATATCTTTACGTGCTGCAAATGAAATTATTTATTTTGTTGTTGCTGGTCTTATTGATACTAGTTCCTCGTTGAAGTCTTTCATTTTGTGGATCTTTAGCTGACTCTGGCTTCTGATATGCAGATATTATACTGATCCGTCGGGAACATTTTGGCAATGCAATGCTAAAGCTATTGGTTCAGGTTCAGAAGGAGCAGACAGTTCTCTGCAAGAACATACAACAAGGTATAATGTTCTGATGGTAGGGCTGTTTCTTCATATACTATTAGTGTTTGTAACAATAAAATGTGATCGGGAGAGATGATAAGTGCAAAGAGGAGTAGAACAAATAATAATAAATACATGTGGTGACGTGATGCTTATTAGTCTAGGTCTAGCTTAGTGGTGATAGGGGAGTAAAAATGTATTAACATATGTACTTGCGTTTTGAAGCATGGTTATCAAAGCGAGATACGAATAGTGAATCGTAAGATTCATAAATAATTATTAAGGATGATATATAAGTAATTTTTGTATAAAAGGATATGAAAAGTTTGTAAATATTAGGTGCTTTAGACCTCCCAAAAAAAATGAAAAAGCCAACATATGAAATTCTAAAGACAAATAGTCCTCAAAATCAATTCAAAAATCAAAATCCTAGCTTAAAAAGACTAAAATCACTGAACATAAAATTGAATTCATCATTCATCACCTCCAAGATCAATGTCACTCAATTCATGATCATCCTCTATTAACAATGCCACTTCTTCATCATCCTCTTCCACGTCTTCAGCATCATCTTCATTCTCATCTCTTGTCTTACTAAAGATTTTCCTTTGTTTGGCTTTGGCATTCAAGTTTCTTGGACCTATAGGGGCAAAAAAACTTAATAAGCATGATGTATATATTTAAACTAAAATTAACTTAAGTTTAGCTTTAAAAATAATACCTCTCTTTCTTTTTAACTTGGAGCTCTTTCATCAAGAGCAAAACTCTCATGTATGTTCATCTATGACCCATCCACTGGCAAGCATGGATTTTCTTTCTCAGTGATCCGCTCATCATCAGATTCAATATCTGATAAACAGATTGGATATATGTCTCTCCTTTTCCTCTCTAATCTTTGTCTCATCTCAAAGTTGAAGGTTGTACTTGACAAATACAAGTGCATTTAACCTTTGTTGTTCTAAACGATTTCTTCGCTTAGTATGCACTTGATCAAAATCCTCATTGCTATCTTTTGCAACTTCTTGTCCTCTCTTCCATAACTTTCCACCAAAGAGCTAAAAAAAGATACAATAATGAGAAATGATTTCAAAAATTCAGATTTATATTAAGATTAAAAATTAAATTCTTCTAAGTAGTATAGACTATAGACTAGAGAACGATACCAGGTTGCTTTTTGTTTCTAGTATCTATTGCCATGCTCCTTCCAAAAAAGGCCCTTAGCAGACTTGAATGCTTCAAGTTGTTGATCAACTAAAAATCTTGTATTTCTATTCGGATCATTCTCTCAATAGTTTCATATAAACCAAAATAAACTTCTTGTCCGCATTTAAATTTTTCATCAACCTACGAAAATAATAAAAAGTTATGTTTTTCTAAGTTCTAACATACAAATAAACAATAAATATTTAAATTTTAAATTTAAACT
>NW_021637883.1:0-22956 GCF_004799145.2 Neltuma alba | reverse complement strand
AGTATTATTTGATATTAAATTTTGCTTGAAGTTGGGGGGCTTGAATTGGCCCTAAATTATTCATTATCTTTGGTATGTAAATTGTCTGCTCACCCGTTGGCCATGAAATGCTCTGGACCCAATAGATAGAGAGTGGAAAAGAATGAAATGAGTGATTCTGAGGATGGATGTCTTTACTTGAGAAAAGGGGATAATAAGGGGGGGGGGGGGGGGGAAGGAATCCTACCGAAGATGTTGCAAAAAGGATATGAAAAGGAATCCTACCGAGGGGTCTCAGGCCTTGATTTTCTATGAAGCTATGGCCACCACTCGCAAGGGTTGCAACATGCCCCATCATCTTCAATAATAACATGGATCTAAGATTTCTTTAATTTTATGTCGAGCTTTTTAGCTTTTTCACTTAACAGCGGTCGAACTAAAATGTGTTTGGACTAAAATCTGA
Organism: Neltuma alba; assembly: GCF_004799145.2. Lineage (NCBI taxonomy): Eukaryota > Viridiplantae > Streptophyta > Magnoliopsida > Fabales > Fabaceae > Neltuma > Neltuma alba. Next base: position 22,514 of record NW_021637883.1, on the reverse strand, counting down.
TGAGTGTGTTTTCATGGTAGGACTTGGATGAGCTGCCACTAGAAGCTGAAACCGTTGAAAGGGGATATAGCCTGCCCGAATCAACTGGCCTGCCTAAAATTCATGGGTTGCCAACTTCATCTCTGTATTCTACAAGCAGTTCTGGGGACTACTACGGAGCTTTCCAAAGAAACCAAAGACTAGAAAATCTTCACATTCTGGGGAATTCCAATCACCGTCACATGCCCATTCAGATTCCAATGGAAGTGGAAGGCATTACATGTCAGGTTTCTATCCCACGGTCGAAGATTAAGCTAACCGAATGAATGTGACTGTCTGTCCAATTAGATTAATTCAAGGCATTTTATTCATTTTATTACAATATGCAAACCTCTAGGAGTTGGAATTCAGGCTCCTGGAAATAGTCTGCAGGGAAATCACTGTTCTTTTTTGTTATTCCTCAAATTACATAGAATGGTCTTGAATGTTGGCCAGCAGTGCTTTCTCCTACTTAAGTTCTTGTTCCCTACACATAGGATTGGCATTATTATTTCACAACGCTCCAGTGAAAGAGTTGCAGAAGGAGTTGAGTTGGTCTTCCAATTTTTTCTTTTAATTATCAGCTTTCAATGTAATGCACTGTTGCCAAATATTGTTCATATCAGTTTTCCAGGCTGGCTGTTAGGTTGCCAAACACATTGCCTCGTATAAGATGCAGTTCAACATTTATTGGCTGCAACAACATACATTTGAATGAGATATTATTAGGAATGATGGTATGTTTGGGCTATTTTCCACGAGGGTTTTCAATGAAAATATCATGTTGTGAATGGATGTCTCAAGTTAATCACTTGTGTGATTATAATAAACTTTTATTTTCCACTTAATGGTCGTTAATAGAGGGAAACGTGCGAGATTAGTCATTGGGGAACATAGTATAACTAAAAGCCGTTGGCACACGTGTCTGTGTCACAGTTAAAACACGTTTTCTCGATCGACTACCAAAGGAAAGGAAAAGGACATTTGAATTGTTTGTTGCGCACTCGCCCAAAAATTACTTCCAAGGGGGTCACGCTATTGAGTAGAACACGTTTTCTCGATCGACTGCCAAAGGAAAGGAAAAGGACATTCGAATTGTTTATTGCACAAATATTAGTTCCAAATTGGTCACGTTATTGAGTATAATACTTTGATTTTTCTTGTATTTTATTTTAGTTATAAATTTTTTAGAAAAAATTTTAATTAAATCCGCTTGAAATATCAAAATTCAATTTAAAACCTACATTTTAACAAATTTATAATTAGGCCAAGAGATATTAGAAATTTGTTAATGTTGTTAAAGACTAAAATATCCTTTTATAGTTTAAAATAATATTATTTTGAAAACAAAAAATTAAACCATGAAAACTTCACATTATATAGTGTTTATTTATAAAAAATGTTTTTACACAAGAAAATTTGAAAATATTAAGATCAAAAAATTGACAATATCTAATATAACATTTTATGCTAACTCTAACATATTAATAAAAAATTTATGGGAATATGGACTTTTTTTCCCAGTAATGGGCATAGGAACTTTTTAATTACTTGATTTCAACACCATTAAATTAATAGTTTTTTGAAGGAAAACTTTTTCTTTATAGTTAAAAAATTCATATTATCATAATCTTAATGTATTAGTACATTTTAGCATCAAATTTGTGATTTCTTTCTTAAGCGCTTTACTATATCTGCCATATAGATGTTCTCATCATGGTATATCTTATAATCTCATTAATAAAATTCATACTAATAATTAATATGAACTTATATTAGAAATCTAAATAATTTTTTTCAACATTTAATAGGATGGATGAAGTAGTATGAACTGCTTATTATAAATTTAAGCCAAAAAGTCAAACATTTTAGTCTTTTAACAACATATGGAGCAAGAACACATGAAACCGATAGATCATCTGGCGGCATTTCAAAAAGAAAAAAAAGAGAAGCTAGGTCACAACTTAATTGGAATAATTACCAATTTACTTACTTAATGGGACATTTTAGTTTTTTAACAACATTTAAAAATCTCTAATAAGGCTTCTTGACCTAATTAAGAATTTGTTAAAAGAACATGCTTTAATTAAGATTTTGATATTTCAACAATATTTAATTGGGATTCTTCCATTTTTTTTATTCGATAAACTTATATGTTTTAAGATTTTATTTTTTATTTCATTATTAACTTACTGACTCTTAAATTTATTTGGAAATATTTTTTTCGAATTTCCGTTTGGAGTATTTTTTGTTTTATTATAAATTTTATTAAATTTTAATTTAATATCTTAAGAACATCAAATATAAACATTAATTTAATTGCCTATCTAAAATCGGAGATGGGGGAGAAAAAATACATACTCTTTCCAGTTTTTAATATAAGAGCTAATAATAAATACTTTGTCTTTCCTAGAATGTCATTACTAATCATATATATTAGCTAAAAATATATTTGATAAAACATTTAACATAAACAATTATTACATAGACCATCTTGAAAAAATAAATAAATAAATAGAAAAGACAAAGTGAATTGAGATTTTATATTTAGGACCAAATTAAATGTTAAACTAGCTTTTATATTAAAGACACGAGGTAGTATTAGATTATGAGGGCATATGAATAATTTTATTTTTAATATAAAAAATTAATAGTGTTCACCGAGGCGCATTTTATTTAAACCATATTAAACAAGAATCTGAATCAATATGAAAACCATTATTACAAATCCTTTTTTTCTCCTTGCCAAAAAACAGTTGCGTCAAAAGGCTTAACTCGACTTAGATTTAAAAATCTGGGCTAAAATTAGTCATTGGGCAACTGGGCCCAATGTTTCATGGGCTGAGCCCATGTAGGCCCATTGACGAACTTGACTTGCCGAGCAAGCAAACGGGGATTGCGGAAATATCATGACACCCCCATTGATCTCCAACTAACTGCCTTGTAATCATCTTTAATTTTAGATATAAATTTCAGATCAGAAGATTTAACAATTGAAATTTTCACGGAGGCGTATTCTTCAGCTCTAGCTCAAGCCCGCGTTTCCTACATTCTCCAAACATGCCTCGCGGTGGTTCTGGTGGTGAGCTCTCTCGACCTCGCCAAGATTTAGCATTTATGCGTGAATTCCCTTTTTTAATTGACAATTTCTTGCTTTTGGACTAATGAGATTGGGTTGTCACGCTTTTTTTCGATTATATCTTGGTTTTAAAGTATAAATAAAGAAATCCGCCCATGTTTCTATTTTAATTCGTTTGTTATGGAGAATATTTTGAGGAGTTTATGCTTATGGATGAATAGTTTGAATCTATAATGCCAGCGGATTCTGCCTCTGTTTCTGTTAAATTTAGGCTACTTTCGTGTTTCCCTGATGATGGGGAAGCCTTTATGGTTTCCTCTTTTTCGATGACAGCGAAATAATAGTATAGTTTTATTTCTGCAGGAAGAGCAGGTCGTTCAGCTCCACCACGAGCTCGTAAACCCCCTCAGCCAGGTACGTATGAATATGATAAAAGAAGTCGCCAAGTTTGCGTTAATCTAACTTTTCGATAAGTTGTCTTAATCCTACGTGATTGGTTTTTAAACTTTATTTCTGATACGAATCTTACTTTTCCTACCAAAGATTGTTGTTTACATTTTATTTCTCTGACTGAACAATCTGTCGGTGCCTTCATGCAGTTTATCATCCTCCTCCTCCAGCTCCTGTTCAAACTGGCGATGATAGATCATTCCTTGGTACCGTGTTTGATGGTATGTAAAGGAGGATGATCATTTTATTTGCTACGAGAGTATCAGACACTAAATATGCATGTCTTCTTTCTTATTTTAATTTTATAGGCTTGGCTTTTGGAACTGGAGCTGAAGTGGCACACCGGGCTGTTGGTGCTGTAATGGGGCCTCGTGCCGTTCGACATGAAACAGTGGGCTCTCAGCCTGTTGCTGCTGCGGCTCCCGCACCAACTGAAAATAGTCTCGGTGGTGATGCTTGCAATGTTCACTCAAAATCTTTTCAGGATGTATGTAGTTTTTATCTGGTTCTAGCCTATCCTTCTTTTATATCTTCCTCTTTTTGGGTACATGATCTGTGAAGTAGCATTTCACTGCAGTTACACAATCGGCATGGACACATATAGCTGCCTCCTGGTTTTAAATGCAATATAATATCAATTACAATCCTGTAGGCCTCACATCAGGAATATAAACTGGTGTATGGGAGTGGGAAACTTACTTTTCTTCTATTGGTGCTATTTAGTTATCATAACTGATAGATTGCTAGGAAAGTTCGATGATTTTGCCAATTATATAGATGAGTGAGAAGAGGGTATTGAATTCACTTCAACTGTGTGATGATATGGTATTTTCGCAGAGTTCTTCTGTCAAGTAATGTAATGGTGAGAGGTCTATATCAATGGTTGATGAGCATTGAATGAATCATTAGATAGTTATTTGCCCGTGTCCTGTTCCTGTTCAACTTTGATGTGGTTTTTTATTTTTGATTTGGTTATAGGATATTTCCTGAGGGACACAAGCTAATGTGGCTGATTAGAGACATTTTTTTAGCCTTGGTAGAATTCACATACCGAGCATTAGGTATTTTCATTGGTTTGGCTCAGTTCTATTTTGGACTAACTGAACTGATCAAATCAAGTTGTAAAATGAAAGATCTATTCCATTTTGGGTTTAGCTTGGTTTGGTTCCTTTTTCCTCATATTTTTATTTATTATTATTTTTTTAAAATCCTAGTCATCTAAGTTGTTTAGTCAAACAGTGATGCTATTGTATTAGGGCATTTGGAGCTATCAATCTCAAGAAGAAAGTTATCTAAAAAATTGATAAAATCATTTTGCTGTTGGCTTACTTTATCTTCAATCTGCCAAGGAGAAAAAATCCCATCGTTGATTTGGTTTGTTTTGGTGGTTTTGATTGAGCCAAACCAAATTTTGGTTGAAATCACGTATGGCACGTCCCAAATCAATTTCAACTTCTTTTGTTTTTTTGGCTTGGTTTTGGACTTGGCACCTATGATTATGAAGATGGATAATATTTGGCACTCTGACTTACGAAACGTAGTGTATTTATGGTTCCTCCTACTCTTGCATTATATATTCATGCTCAACAGTTTGTGAAGATTTGTCTCTTTCAAGTTTGGTGATGATAGAATGTTACAGATATATAACTTTAGTTGCCTTATTCATGTGCTTGCAGTGCCTGAACAGCAACGGGAGTGACGTTAGCAAGTGCCAGTTTTACATGGACATGCTTGCAGAATGCAGAAGGAACTCTGCTTCTGCATTCGCTGCTTGATCTTCTTCATTGACTTTGAATCAAATCAGTTTCAATAAAAATTTATTGCTCTTCTGCTTGCGGGTTCTCATGGTGATGTTATTGGAATTTTGAATAAGAATGCATGTTCTAAAATGTTTGCTACTTTATGAACAATTTTCATTCTAGAGATTTTGATTTGGATTCGATGCTTTATTTTCTATCAGGATTTCAATAAAAATGATATTTAGAAAATTCTTTAAACGATTTGATACTCGATTCAGCTGTGAGGACAAAATTTTATTTAATATCAGGTGAGATCACATTATGCTTTTTTTAATTAATAAACTTAATGGAAGGAAATAACAAATAGAATAAAAAATGACTGAACATAGAAATGAACGTCGTGTTCTGATTTTGAATAAGTTAAACCCCACGTATTTTCAGTGGGTTTGTGATTGATGGCCAAGAAAGCCCAAAGCTCAAAATCCGAATCAATGATCATACTCAACAGCCTTATAATTGTAAAAGTCATCACAAAATATTGTGACAGTATCTGCACTAAATACTGTAGCGAAGAAAACAAGTATGGCATCTTGTCGCCGTTCATGATTGTTTCTACAAAAAAAAATGCACTTTTAATTCTTCTATGTATAGCAATTACAAAAAGCTACTAATAAAGCATACAAATTCAAACTCATCAATTTTGTTATTGGAGAAATTTTTGATAGTTAAATGAGGAAAAAATGCTACTGGCTCTGGTAGCTGAATAATCAATTTGTATGGACTAATAAAATTAATTAAAAACAAAATAGATCAGCATCTTATATAATTAAGACAAAAATGAGCTCTAAACTTGGAATCAAAGGAATTATTATTTGAAGTTAATTCATCTAAAATTGCGTCTAAAAATAATGAAAGACCCGTCCGCTTGTGTTACTGATAAGGACTTGGAGACAGAAGAGCCACAAGCATGGATGTATAAGGGGGTGTTTGGCAACATTGAAAAATGCTTCTCAGAAGCACTTTTCTGCAAAATAAGACAAACCCCTTCACATATTTATTTAGTAAATCATAAAAACACTTTTGAAATTATAATTTGGTTTCCATCCAAACACCCTCTAAACTGAGCGCAGGACTCTCTTTATTGAAATTGAAAAGATAAGATATTAAATAATAATTGTCATTAATTTCCTTTTGTGTTGTTTTTTTTGGGGCTTTGCTTATCCCTTCACAACAATGGTGGAGGAATTGACAAAGCACATGCTCCCCAAAACAAAAGCATTCATTTTGCAAAGTGCTGCTTATTCTGAAAACCACCTTCCCATTTCAATCCTTACACTCTCATCTTCTTCCCACCTAAAGTCGCCAATTTTTTTTTCTAAAACATAAGTATTTTTTTATTAAAGACAATCCTATTCGAGACATTATCGAGTACTAAATGTGGGTATCTCTCTCAGTGGGGATTCGAACCTTGGTTTACCACGTTGTGAGGACTAGCTTCTTCTACTAGACCCCATCCCCGATGGTTACAAAGCGTGCTCGTCTTCCACATTTTTCATTTTTTCCCCCTCAAAACCTAACCTATAAAATAATATACTACTACCTCACTTTAATATAAGAGTTAGATAACTAACTTGTCAATATTAAAAAAAATTAGTTAATAAGTTAGTTATTTGCAATAAATATGTATTAATTTACCTAAATTATCCTTTTTAATCATGTGTATTAGTACTACTCCTTGTTAGGAACCTTTTACAATCAATAAGGATATTTTGGGAAAAAAATATAAATTTGGAAGATAAAGAGAATTGAAATCTTATTATTTAGAACCAAATTTAACTCTCAATTAGATCTTATGTTAAAGACCAGAGATAATGTAATTTAATTTACACAGGGTCACATTTGTTATAATTAACTACTATCTCTTATCCTTAATATAAGATCTAATTGACTAATTGAGAAAATTAAAGAAGTTATTAAATTACTTTAAATTATTTATATTTATCATTTCTCTCTACACTAATTTGACTCACTTATAAATTGATATATAATCTAATGATACATATAAATATTTTTAAAAAAATCATGTAATATATGTCATAATTAAATAATTTAGTAATTTTTCTAATTTCTTGAAATTAGTTAACCGAATCTTATATTAAGGACCGATAATATTAATTTGTTACACTTTCATTCTCAAAATTAGTTAACTAACTCTTATATTAAAAATCAAATAAAATATTTCTAAACAGTGTAGTTGAGATCAAGCCAAAATAAAACCGGACGACAAGAGCGGTCTGGCCATCAACAAGAAGATAACGAGCCGTTTCATTAAAAAGGAGCAATTTTGATTATATGATCATTTTGAATGAATGATATTTAAGATTGCAAAATCAGCAGATATATATATATATATATAGATATATATAAGGTAAAATATTGAATCTCACTGTTGTCCATTTGGTTTCATATTAGAAACCAAAACTAAACATGATTCTAATACTCTCTCTAATGTAAAACTAATTAAACACATTTATGCATTCTAGTAATATGTATTGGGGAGAATGAATGTGACTAGTAACGAAGACTGAGATTATAAAACCGATGAAGACCCCAAAAAAAAGATGTATAATGGCAATTAATTGGATCCACAAGATGTAATAATGCGTGGTGATTTGGAAGTGCTTGCTTACTTGTTTCATTTTCCTTCTCATATACTGTTTTCCTTTTTGATTCTGCATAATATTAAAGATATCGAGTCAGATAGCAATGGTTTGACAGTCTAATAACATAAAAGTTCTCATATAAATATAAAAGTATGTGACTTCGATCCTATTTGTAATTTTAGGCTATTGGTATTTATTTGTAACTCTAATTTGAATAATATATATTTTTCACTTGTGATGTGCTCTCGCTGCTTTAAAATACAAGTATCAGATAACTAAATCAGGCAACTGAAAAAATTAATTAAAATTAATTAAAGACAATAAATATATAAAAAAAACTATAACTTATTTTCCTAAAGTAGACAATGAATAAGAAGAGAGATGAGAGATAATAAGTCAGAAAAAAAAATCTCAAAAAAGTGACTGTTGAATTTCAAAATTTCAAATCAGTATTTGTTACTATATTTATAAAGAAAATGACTACATTCGAAAAGCAAATGACAACATATTTTTGTAGTAATTCCTAAGTTAGAATTTTGAAATTCAACAATCATTTTTTTGAGATTTTTTCCAAGAAAAAAAACAAGAGAGACATATAATTAATTAGACAAAGAAGAAAAAAAACATTAAATGAGTAGAAAAATCCAAATTATATCCTATGGAAAAAAAACCGTCTAAAAGATTTAATGTTTATATTTTGAATGAGAAAGCGTGTGTGTGTATACTCCTCCGATCCTTAATATAGGACCCAATTCTTGAGTTGTTTTTTGTCCTAAATATAAGACCCCTTTCTCATATTTATCAATTTTCTCTAAATTATCCCTATGAATACTTCCTCAGCCATAATCAAGTAAAAGAGGGAAATGGGGTATTAAGAAAGATGATTATGGTGTTTTAGAAAAAATGTGTCATTTTTATTATAATTAACTAATTTACCTAACTTCCTTAATTTAATCAAATTAGTTAAATGGGTCTTATATTAAGGACCGGAGGAGTATTATATTAATTGTCACAAAATGTTGAACTATATGTGATATATGTGAGTGATGATTGGTGCTCTTTACGGATAACTTTAATAATTCAAAGACACATGATATCATAAACAGGATGATACAGATTCCTTTTGCCCACTTTTAGACTTTGAAATTTGGATCTTCTCCATGTGCATCCTTTTATATTGTACCACGCACCATTCTATTATTATGCATGTTGATGTTTAATCATAACAATGGTGACATCTTTGTTATTTAATGGCATGTTATATGCCACTAAAAAAAAATTAGCTATAGATATCCAAATGATCTCACAAATAGTTAGCTTTTGTAAATCATCCACTGCTAAAATTTGTACTCCCTCCGGTCCTAAATATAAGATTCTTTTTGTAGTGTAAATTACATTACAAAAGAAGTCTTATATTTAGGATCGAAGGAGTAAATTTTTCCCTTATGCTCTCCTTGCATATATTAAAGGATATTCATCAAAAGGTAGTTTCTAATACAAATCACTATAGAAGCACTTTAGAAAAATCGATACACTTCTTTTATAAGGGAGAAATTTAATTACCTTGAAATTCATTGACAATTGAAGAGCATGCAATGACAAGTTTTCTAGTAGGGAATCACAACAAATTTATACTAGTCACTTATCATTAGAATTTTTTTATAGTTAAATTCTTTTATTGGGACCTCATGGTAATTCTTCTCTTTTACAAAAAACTAACTTAACTAATTTTCTCACTCTTTATAAATAGTTAACTAATTTTTATATTGAGGATCGAAAATAGTACTCCTCCGGTCTTTATTATAAGACCTCATTTGACTTTTTATTTGGTCCTAATTATAAGACCCCAATCCATTTTATCTCTTATATTTATGCATTTTTTTTCAAGATAATCCTTCTAATAATGATAGTTTTAACCAATATACTTAATTAGCAAGGATATTTTAGGAATGACAACACTTATTTATTATAAATAACCAACTTAACTCGCTTCCTTAATCTCTTCAAATAAGTCAATTGGGTCTTATAATTAGGACCGGAGGAGTATTTAGTATGAAATATTTAGTTATTTCATAAGCCTTCAAGTCCCCCCCCCCTCTCTATGTATGTGTGTACGGTCTTAAATTGGTTTTATGCGATATTTCAAATGTTGTGTGGTCCGCCTTTTTTTGGTTTGGTCTCTACATATATACCACTCCATTTTCCTATTTTGCATTTTTTCTTAACGCATGATAATATTTTTTAAAAAGCTTTACAAGCTTCACAAGCATAGAATTATGAATACCCTAATCAACAAATGCATTATTGAAGCTTCAATTATTAAGAGGGAAATGGACAAATGGGTATAAGCACGTGTCTAATTATATTTGTGGCTAACATCTCTTCATCCCAAAAATTTGGCCATTCAGTTAATCATTTTGAGGGTTTGCAGCAAACATCCAAATCATTAATTTGAAGATCTCCTTCAAATACATAAAGATCCTTTTTTTTTTTGTGTATACATAATGACTTCGGAATATTTTAGAAAATTATGCTAGATCTTGGAAAATGCCTAAGTAAAGTTTTTTATATCCATTATATCAAGTTCTCTAATTATATATGTCCATGTGTTTTACTTTTTTTTTTAATGTGGGTTTACAATTAAATGTTATTAACTGCTAATATTTCAAAAATAGTACATATGATCATATATAACTAAAAAACTTGATATAATGAATATAAGGAACTTAATGTAGGTATCATCCTTAAAAAATTTTATACTGGTTGTATGTAATTTTTTGAAAAAGGACATTGCGTGTGAAAGATAAATATTGCATAAATGAAATTAGAATATGCTCTTATCATATTGTGCGACTAGTCAAATTTGGAACAGCCACCTCGAAATTAAATGATCCATGCATGCTCGTAATCGTAGCCAAAAAATATGAGTCACATTATTTATATATTGTTTCTCCTGGCTTGGGCCTACAAAGAAGGGGCATGGCAAAAAGTTTATATCTGTTGTGCAAATTTTGTCCCTCTTTAATTCAGATTTGAATTATGAAAAAAAAAAATGTCTATAAAAATGTCAAAATTTTAAAAAACAAACATATCCAGATGAAGAAAAGGGGAGAAAATAGGATTTGCATTGGATGCTCATCAATTTTGATGAGCACCCAATACTCATCAGATCTGGACCATCCAGATCTGATATGGATAGTTCAGATTTAATTTTATTTTTATTTTTATTTATTTAAAATAATTATTTTAATGGGTATAAAATAAAAAATAAAAATAATCTCTTAATTATCATTCTTTAAAAATATATTTCTTTATTTTAAAATAATTATTTAAAAATATTAAATTTGGACCGTCCAAATTAAATTGCTCACAGGTGATAAACAACCGGGTGCTCATTAAGTGATGAGCACCAAATGCGAGAAAATAAAGAACTAGCAATTTCATTGCAAGAGTTAAATAATGAGTTGTATATATAAAAGATTCTGATATCCATATTCACCAAGACTTGTCCAGTTCTGGCAAATATTAATTTTTGTCATTAATCAAACCACTTTTCTCCCTCATTCTCGCATTCACAACCATTTTAATAATAATTCATGAGCGACTCTTGAGGAAAGTGGTGCAGAGTTTCTTCCAAGCCTCCCTATCAGGCTCTGCCAACACCATCTTAGCCCTAGCTTCCACGCCATAAGCTTCCTGTTCATCATTAATTCCAAACATGAACATATATATAAAATATATATATATATATATATATATCAGATTAGTTTTGCAATATTGGAAGAGTATAGTGATATGGTTTTTTTTTTTTTATGGTTTTAAAGAATGAAGAAATTACGCACCAGGATGAGGTGACGCTGAACAAGGCGGTCGATGAGGTGAAAAAGGATGTCAAGGTTGTACTCAGGGTGGCCTTGGATCCCCATTATGTGATCTCCCATCCTAAACATCTCCACCCCCGTCTTCTCCGACCAACCTATCACCTCTGCCTTCGCCGGAACTTCTCTCACCTGCACTTTTTTCAGCCACCCAACACCATATCTATTAATCTGTGTGTGTGTGTAATAATGCACATGATATTCATGCAAACAACCATCATTATATTCACAATAGAAAAGCAAAAGTTGAGACCTCATCGCGATGGCATTGGATTATGGACAGCTTTGACGGCGGCACGAGAGACGTCGGAGACCAAGGCGGCGATGATGATGTTAACGTTATGGTTCTCACACCGATGTCCCAACCAGTGGGAGACCGACTCACCTTCCCGCCCAATGCACGGCACAGTATCTGATGATCCATCACAAGACCCCAATCCAAATTAATTAATTAATCAACCTTCTAAAACAAAAACCAAAGCATACTAAAAGGAAATAGAAATGGACGGTGCTGTTTTGGAATTGACCAAAACTCGCCATGTCAAAACAGTGGGTCATTCATCTGCAATATAGTTTATTCTTTGCTGTCAAAATGGGTCAATTAAAATAATTGATGTATGTCACACCCACCCCCCAACATTAATTATATGATGGCTCAAAAGAACCATTATACAATGCAGTTCCAAATGGAAATTAAAAGCATCACAAAGTGGTGCTTATCATGTCGACGACAAGCTTTGTAGACGTAGACATCTAAAGCAATGTACGTGTTCCACATCCATATATGTACAGTAGACACTCACGAAATATCTAGATGCATGTCACTGCCAAAGGTTAAATGATAAAAATTCATCATCAGAATTCAGAAGCCAGAAAATACAAATACACGTGTTTCTTTAACGACCACAGGCTTTAAATTTAAAAAGAAACAAAGGAAGGAAGAAAGAACGAAAGCACAATTAAACAGGCTAAGAGAAGACATGGGCACTTAATCTAATATTACCTGTACTTAATATAAAACCTAATTAACTAATTTAAGTATATTAAGCAAGTTTGTTAAATTAGTTATTTGTAGTAAATAGATATCGTCTCCTCTAAAATACTTTTATTAATCATATGTATTAGTTAAAACTGAAACATTTAACATGTGCAATTACTATAAGAACTATCTTAAAAAAAATAGAAAAATACCAGAGGCAAAACGAATTGAGATCTTATATATAGGACCAAATTAAATGTTAAGCTAACTCTTATATTAAGAATCGAAAGTAGTACTTGATATTGTTTCATACCATCAGATAAGAATAAGTAAATTTTAAGATGTTAATAATATCAATAGTAACTATTCATTAAAAGATGAATAACATATACATAATTCACATGTTCAAATAAGAATATAAATTCTTTTTCTAATGAAATACTAATTCCGATCCTAATTATAAGACCCAGTTGACTAATTTGAGGAGATTAAAGAAGCAAATTAAGTAAGTTATTTGTAATAAATAAGTGTTGTCATTCCTAAAATATCATTGTTAATTAAGTGTATTGGTTAGAACTATCATTATTAGAAGGACTATTTTGGAAAAAAATACATAAATTAAAAGACAAAATAGATTAGGGTCTTATAATTAGGACCAAATAAAAAGTCAAACGGGATCTTATATTAAGGACCGGAGGTAGTATATCATTATGCCTTTTAGTACGTCATATCTTCTACTGACTGAGGCTCCACCATCAGGCATTTACAGTTGACTTGTGTCGGCACAGGTGTGGTATTGCCTCTTTTTTTTCCCCGCCAAACGTATTGTCATATACTACCTCCAGTCCTAATTATAAAAACTGGTTGACTAATTTGAGAAGATTAAAGAAAGAAATTAAATTAGTTATTTATAATAAATAGGTGTCGTCTTTCTTAGTATATCCTTACTAATCAAATGTATTGGTTAGAACTACCATTGTTAGAAAGACTATTTTAGAAAAAAATGTATAAATATTAAAAACAAAGTAGATTGGGATCTTATATTTAGGATCAAAATAAAAGTCAAATGAGGTCTTATATTAAAGATCGGAGGTAGTATTTTACATAATAATAATAATAATATATGCGTCACGAAGTGATATCAATTATATTTGACAGTGCAAACATTGAAACAAACAATAGTACTCGTGGACTAGAGGGGAGGGGATCAGTAATGTGCCATCGGATCCCTGTTGGTTTCGTCCTCCCTAGTGCTCTTGCTACAATATAATGCAACGGTCCCGTTTTGCTCCAGAGTCCACTCTGGTGTATCTCCATAATTGTTTATAAATTTATCAGGCAAAATAATCTCTTGCTTCGATTGGGTTATAAGTCTGATCTTAAACTTCCAGTAAGCTATGAAGATTCAGTTGTATGATTAATCATCCCAGCACATCAATAATAATATTTAACAATTTTAATTTGATCATCTGACTGTCGTTTAATTTCCGCCATGTGCAATATCCACTCAGAAAATCCATGCATAAGGAAATTTCTATCTTTCTTTCCTTATTTAAAAAAAAAAATCAGATAATACTCTGCTCAAGTTCCACCTAATTCTTAGTACTTAGAAGACCTATATATTCCCCTGATTGTTATTACTTTTTCTTCTTTCAAACGATGTTTTCCATAAGCAACCCCAAATCTAGTTTCAAAAGCAATGGTAACAGGACACACAAGCAAAATCTTTATAATAGTCAACTAATTTATTAAGTAAGAAACTCTAAATCTGAACGCCTCCTCAGGAAATGAAGGATCATTTTTTTTTTCTTTTTAAATGCCTGCTATGTCATACGATACGAACATAGTTTTTTAAAGTCCAGTTTCAAAACCAATGGTAAACTGATAACACACATTCTATATTTTTACTAGTATTCAGCTAATACATTTTAATCTTTTTTAAAGACGGAAAAAAGGGGGCAAAGAAAAGATAGTGATATGCTACTGTATCGATTTCGAAAATCGTTCGTGAAAATCCAACAAAATCAGATCACAGAAACGCAACTGATATCTCAAACGAAAGATGAATGAACGATTGACTGATTAGTTACCTGGTGACCGAAGCAAATGCCGAGGATTTTCTTCTTCATGGAATCGAGTTTCTGAATGAGAGTGATGAGGCGATGGATCCAGGCGTCATTTCCGTGGGCGTCATTGCAGCTGCCGGTGATGACGAATCCGTCGTAGACGTCGAGATCACCGTCCTCCTCCGGGAACTCGCCGGAAACCACCTTGTAAACGTCCCAAGTCTCGCCTTCCTCCGCCAGCATTCTGAAGAAAACCCCAAAATACCCTCCGTACTTCTTCCTTACGTACTCGGAATCCTCCGCACACAGCAACACCGCATACCTTTTCCCCTCCATTAATCTCTCCTTTTCACTAAAAGGCTTTGTACGGTCTCTTTCTTCTCTCTCTGTGAATCGGTACGAGCTTTCTCTCACTAAGACCTTAGAGAGAGAAAGCAGACAATAGAGAAGGGGGGGCGGAGCGAGAGAGAGAGAGAGAGAGAGAGCTTTTCCGTATTCTTGCGTATATGCAGAGGGAAGAGAGACCGTGTTAATGGCGAAACGAAATTGCAATCCACGTGGTTTTAAAAGCGTGGAATTATGAAAATACCCATGATTGACTCTTTTATTACGAAAATGACACGGTTAAAGCCGAGGGGTTTCAATTTCCATTCAAACGACTGGTAGTTCCGATGGGGCCAACAATAAACGACCCCAGTTTCAACTCGACGTGTCCATCTCTCCAACTCGAATACTATGTTTTTTACTTCGACGGGTTTGGAAAAACATAATACAAAAACAATTAGAATAAAGTTTTTAAGATTATTATAATGTAAATTTCCTTCTAATTGGGCCATATGGCTTGAATTTGAATTAATAGTTAATTATAACAAATGTGTAAAATATTCTTTTTGATATGTATATAACATTAGATTTTATATTAATTTATAAGTAGGAAATTAATTTAAGAAAAAACTGTAAATATAATAAATAAAAAGTATTGAGATTTTATATTTAAAATTCAGCCAACTCAACCCAATATTAAAAGAGTATCTTATAGTTTGTATAGAGAAAAGGACTTTGAAATATAATGAGGCATAAAAGTTTTAAAATTAAAGTGAATCATGATCGTAATAAGAGTATATGCTCCAATCTCATTATTAATATAAAAATATTATCAGTAGATACTATGGAAATACTTTAATAAGAGGCCAATATCAATTTTTGAGTGACTCTTTAGCATTCAATTTAGCTAAACTTTATTTTATAGTAATGGGGAGAAGAAAAAGCAAAGGATGAATGTGGACTAGTTTATGGTTTATGGGTGAAACTAGCAATGAAAAATATCTTTAGAATTGAATGCCCACAAAAATCAAGATTTGCCTACTATTAAGGGAATTCATAGTCAAGAAACCAACCAAATTTTGCACAAAGGCAAGTCTTCATAATTTATTAATGGAGATTTTGGTTTGGATTGGCATTTGTATATGTGTGGGGATCAATTCATGTAAGGATTGAAAAGTAGAAAGATAAGATCCATATTTTATTATGTGATTTGTATATTAGTTTTAATTTCTGCCACTACAAGAAAATGTTAAAGTAGCAGCAGAACCTTTCTAGCGGTTCAACAAAACCGCTAGAAATTCCAGATATTTCTAGCGGTTTTCATAAAAACCGCTGCAAAATACAGACGGTTTGACCATTGCCCGCACATTTCTAGCGGTTACCACCTAACCGCTAGAAATTTAGAGCTAGAAAATTCCCCGGGTTTTGGCGGGAACTTGGCGCTAAACTTGTAGCGTTTATTTTCTAGCGGTTCAGGCCAATAAACCGCTAGACACTGAAAATTTCTAGCGGTTGATGCATGAACCGCTAGAAATATTTTTCATTCCCGAGGAGTTTAGAAATTTCTAGCGGTTCGGTCCAAAACTGCTAAAAATTTCTAGCGGTTTACCACAGAACCGCTAGAAATTTCTAGCGGTTTTGGACCGAATCGCTAGAAATTTCTGGCAATTCCCGAGGCCCTTGTGACCGTTGGGAATTTCTAGCGGTTTGGTCCAAAACCGCTAGAAATTTCTAGCGGTTCTGTGGTAAACCGCTAGAAATTCTCGGTCTATATAAACCCCCCCACTCTTACTTCTTCAATCGTTTTGGAAGCGAAGCTCTGCTGAATTTTCTCCACAAACATATTCGAGTTCTGATTCAGTTGCAGATCCTTATTTTCAGGTAAAAATAGTAATTTATTGATAAATAATTTTTATTTTATGTTTTATTTTATTTATTTTATTATGTTGTAGCTTATAAATAATTTTTCTTTTTATTTTATTTATAAATAATTACTATTTGTTGTTATTAGGATGACTCGTCGACACGGGAAAGACCCAGTTGATCCTGAGAGAGCTGGACCCAGTGAGGTTCATCATGATGCTGGTGAGCCATTCCCCAGCATTCATGACTACGATCTCAGCGAGGAGGATATCCTCAGTTTTATGAAGTAGGATGATGTTGAGCGGACTGAGGAGGCTCATTTTACTGGGGATGAGCAACCCCATGCTGATGCTGATACTGCTGACGAGAAGGAGGAGGAGGAGGAGGAGCAGGATCAGGGGAATGAGTATCCCCAGGCTGCGCAGCGTCCTGCTCCGAGACGTCAGGCTGGTTATGAGGTGGAATTTGTCGGTAAGTATTTATTTAACTTTTTAAAGTTTTGATCAGTATTTAATTTATATAGAAATTGTATTAATTTATTGATATATAATTTATTTCTTAATTAAATTTTGCAGACACTGAGGGGAACAGGTCCTATCGGAGGCTGACAGCCAGAGAGCTGTCTATGATGACGAGCGGACGAGTGGTTGTGCCGCTCAATGAGTTGGGCCAACCGACAAAGAAAGGTGGTCAGTTGTATAACAAGTACGTGCGCCTCCTTGGTCAACAGTGGACGCTGTTCCCCATCTACGTGCAGGACTAGAAGAAGATCACCTCAGACAAGAAGCAGCAAGGCTGGGAAATGATGAAGGTAATATAAAATTGTTATTTATAATTTTTTTAATTTAAATAAATGATTATATATTTTGTTTTCAAATAATTTAATTGTTTGATTATAATTTTTATTTATTTAATTTGTTTGTTATTTATAATATTTTTAAAAGTAGTTAAATGAATATATATTTTTTATTTAAATTATTTAAAAGTAGTTAAATGAAAATAATTTGTTATTGATTTCATTAATTTATTACTTATAATAATTTTAAATTTAGTTGAGTAAAAATATTTTTTCATTTAAATTACTTAATTGTTTAATTATTATTTGTTTTTGATTAATTTATATTTTATTTATAATATTCTTAAATTAGTTAAAAACTAATTATTTGTTTTTTATTATTGAAATTTCTTAATTATTTGTTTATAATTTGTTATTTAGTTAATTTATTATTTTAATCATAGAGTAAATTTATTCTGGGGGAGGAGTTGAGGGCTGACACGATCAAGAGGCTTGGGATGGCATGGAAGAACAGGAGGGCCGACCTGTGGAGGGAGAAGAAAGGTGACGGGACGAGGCCCCTCCAGGAGATACTGGCAGATGTACCTGGTGGAGTCCCGGACCAAGACTGGTCCAGTTACGTCTATTTTAGAATAACGGCTGACCAGATGGTATGATAATATTGTATTAATTATAATTTCTTTATTTTTTATCCGACTTGACTCATTTAATTTAATTTTTTTACATTTTGCTTCAGGCTCTTTCTAGGAGAAATGCTGGGAGCGTCAGGCATCAGACGATACGTCATAGGGCTGGATCCAGGAGCTTTGCGATCACTTATAACGAGATTGTGAGTACTTGAAATAAATTTATTAAATATGTATATGTATTTAATTTGTAACTAATTATTTCTTTGATTTCATTTACAGAGGGAAAAGACGCAGTAGGAGCGGGGATACACGCCCACTTATGGCGAGATGTGGCCGATGGTGTATAGACCCCGAGACGGGCGTGCGTCGGATGAGGTTGAGGAGATAGCGGTAAGTAATAAATTAAATATTAATATAATATCACAGTGTAGATATCATTATATTATAATTAACTTCTTTATATTAATTTTGGTAGGCACGGATGACTCAGGTCGATTCCGAGTTGCGTGAGTCTCAGGGGTCTGCCTTGGATCCCACCGCCTCACTTTTAGCGGGTCGTGGCCGGCCGCAGCACCCTGGTCGAGTTAGCGGGCTTGGACTTGGACCTACACCGACTAGGTTGCCCCGCTCAAGTGGCGCTGGCCCTTCATATACTGCTGGGAGCTCTCATGCGAGTGCGAAGCGGCCGGGTTCCTCATCCTCAGAGGAATTGCGAGAGGAGCTCAGACAAGAGTTCGAGGCCAGGATGGAGGCCAGGATCGTGGAGCGTGATCGTCAGTTCCAGGAGCGTGATCGTCAGCTCCAGACGCAGCTTGACCAGCTCTTGGCAGCTGCTACGGCTCTGCGTCATGTGGTGGTCAGTATAGCTCCAAACATCTCGGTTCCTGACATCCCCGACCTACACCTGCCACCAGTCCCGCCCCTACCCCCCATCCGCCAGTCCAGTCCCAGCAGGTTGAGCGGCCTGCCCACCCCTAGCCGGAGGATCCAGCAGAGGATGATCACGATGATGCTGCTTCTGCCCCCCACCCATGATTTGCTTTCATTGTATGGGATTTTATTAGAATCTTGATTTTACGGTTTTATATACTATTTAGATATTTATTTAAATTTTATATTTATTTGTTTACTTTATTGATTTAGTTCTATAATTTTATTTATGTCAAGTACTAATTAATATTGAAAAATTTATTTATTTATTACAACATCAACATTACAATTTATTAAACACGTTAAACATGTTAATTAATCAAAATAATTCTATAATCATTTATTAATTTAATAAATATTTATTTTTGTAATGTTATTAATTTATTGTACAGTATTTTTATTTAATATTTAAAAATAATATCGTTTGTAGCGGTTCTAAAACCGTTAGAAAATTCAACTGAATTTTAACCATCGTGAAACTTTCTAGCGGTTTCATAACCGCTAGAAAAATACTAATTTTCTAGCGGTTCTTGTAAACCGCTAGAAAATGAGAATTTTCTAGCGGTTTACAAGAACCGCTAGAAAATTAGCAAATTTTACCTAATTTTCTAGCGGTTTTATAACCGCTAGAAAATTCAAAACCGATGGAGACAAAATTCCCGTTAAACCGCTAGAAATTTCTATCGGTTTGTAACCGATATTTAGAATTTCTAGCGGTTAATAACCGCTGGAAAATGAAAATTTCCGTTAAAACCGCTACAAATTTGTAGCGGTTTTGTAACCGCTACAAAAAAATGACCGTTCCACCAGCCTCCTTTATAAGCTGAAGCACTCCAACTGAATTCCATTTTAACTTCTCTTTGAGCTCTGTGTCATATTTTCACGAAATTTGAGCATTATTAGTGATGGATAGGTCGTGGATCAACTTGCACCGGTCGACTCCGCAATACTTGGCTGGTCTAAACTATTTCTTGGATTTTGCTTTTGCCAATGCTGCCGTAAATGGTAAGATTCAGTGTCCCTGTCCTAAATGTAATTTCAAAAAGTGGCATCCCAAAGATATTGTTAGGGAACATTTAATCTTTAAGCCTTTTCCGCGAGAGTACGTATTTTGGCAACTACATGGGGAACGGCTAGATATGGGTGCTGAGTCAGTTCCAGTAGTTTCACGGATGGGAGTTCGAGTGGATGAAGCCGATGCCGTGAATGATGCTGTGCGTGATGCTTTTGGTGTTCACGAAAGCTCGAATCCCAACGAAGATGAAGTAGAGGGACCTCAACCGGAGTTTCTAAGAAACGAAACTGCTCGGGAATTTTTTGACCTCATGACCGAAGCTGACAAGCCTCTTTATTCTGGGTGTACAAAGTATTCGAAGTTGTCATTCTTGGTGAGGCTGTATCACATCAAATGCTTGTGCGGTATGACTGACAAGGCGATGTCTATGTTGCTGGAATTACTGGGAGATGCTTTCCCCCAAGCTGAATTCCCTCCATCTTTTTACGAAGCAAAAAAGATTATTAACAAGCTTGGCTTGAACTATAAGAAGATAGATGCATGCCCAAACGACTGTATGCTATACTGGGGAGATGATGCCAACAAAGAGATTTGTACGAGATGCAAGACGTCACGCTATAAGTCGGTACGGAAGGGCAAGAAGCAAAAGAAGAAACCGGCCAAAATTCTCAGGTACAAATTATTACAGTGTGTTACTTGTTCGTCTCTAAAATATTCGATATTTGAAATTCTTAAAACAATTGATTATGTCATCAATTTTTTAAATTGAGTCAATATTTAGTATTTAAATATTCGGTATTTTAAATTTTTAATATATTATTTTCTTAGATACTTTCCTTTGAAACCACGGTTGCAAAGAATGTATATGTCATCAAAAATGGCTCAGCACATGAGGTGGCACGCGACTGAGGAAAACCTAGATGGTAGGTTAAGGCACCCACGAGACTCGGAGGCGTGGAAAGCGTTTGATGCGAAATTTCCAGACTTTGCCAATGATCCTAGAATGTACGTCTTGCATTGGCAACCGATGGTTTTAATCCCTTCGGAAACATGAGCACAAGTTACAGTATCTGGCCGGTGGTGTTAATTCCATACAATCTACCACCTTGGATGTGCATGAAGCAGAGCTCCTTTTTGCTTTCCATGATCATTCCTGGCAAGAAAGCACCAGGAAATGATATTGACGTATACCTGCAACCGTTGATACACGAATTGATCGACCTATGGACGAATGGTGTTGAGGCATATGACTCACATGACAAGCAACTATTCAATCTCCGTGCAGCCTTGATGTGGACAATAAGTGATTTTCTCGGTTTGGGAACTTTGTCTGGCTGGAATGTGGCATACTGGGTTGGCCTGTCCTGAGTGCAATTTTGATTCTGTGCCATGTCGCCTTCACACAGTCGCAAGTGGTGTTTCATAGGACATCGACGGTTCCTTGATTCCAAGCACAGACTTAGATTGCAACGGATTCGCTTTGATGGGAAACAGGAGAAGAGAGATCCTCCTGTTACTTTGTCTGGTAGATATTTTGCGGCAGTTAGAAGATGTTCATGTCGAGTTTGGTAAGAGTGTGGATCCCGAACGATTGGGACGACGATCTCGTGGGACATCTGATACGCAACCTATGCAATGGCGGAAGAGAAGGATATTTTTCACTCTTCCTTATGGGAATGTAATTTGCTACGACACAGTTGGATGTATGCACATTGAAAAAAATGTGTGCGATAATGTGCTATATACGTTGCTCAATGAAGCTGGAAAGTCCAAAGACCATCTCGCAGCTAGAAAAGATTTACGGGCCTGGGAATTCGTGAAGTGAAGAGGCTTGCCTGATGAAAAGACAAGTTTCAGCCAGCTAAATTCACCTTGACAAAGCAGAACAAGGAATCTTCCTCTCGACGTTTGAAGAACATAAAAGTACCAGATGGATATTCTAGCAACATCTCAAAGTGTATCGATCTGCAGGCTCGAAAGGTTACTGGGTTGAAAAGTCATGTCATGACTATCATGTTCTTATGCAACAGTACTTCCATTGGCCTTGAAAAACACACTTCCTTCTGATGTATCGGTGGTTTGGTA
>NW_021637882.1:0-36781 GCF_004799145.2 Neltuma alba | reverse complement strand
AAGCCATTGCTTCTTCTCAGGAGAAATATGACTTCGAGGTTCTACACTCTGAATTTGTCTGTGTGTTGTTTGTGTGTGGTTCTTATGGTCAAGTTTCCATCAATATGCTTGCTAATCAAATGTTTTTAAACTCAATCATTTACAGATAAGATGGCACACCAGATTATCAACTCGACCCCGATGCTCCAAAAGAAGGTGTGGACAAGAGAGAGTATTACAGAGAAAGTTCGGATCTCGATCAGAACAGATGGAAGCTCGGATGTCAGAGGTTCTGTAGCTTTCGTTTTTTTGTGCATAGTCCCTTTTTCAGTCACACATATTTTCTTGCTATTTGTTTTTTATCATTCACGTGAACTAGTCATTTTACAAATGTGGTATTTGCAGGTTTTTGAGAAAGTAGGCCTGGGATATAACATGTCTGGACTAACGTAAGCTGAGGATGTCTGGACTAACGTAAGCTGAGGAGTGGTTTAATTTAATATTTTTCAATACCACAATCATTTTTCTTGTTGAGATTCAAATTCAACTAATACTGTCATAATCATTCACAGGGGAAACACTATGGACAGCCATAGGCTTATATATTTTGCTGGACAGCAGGCTCAGACAGGCAACATCGCCTTGTAGAAGAATTGTTTCTGGGTTACTTCACGCAGGGAAAATACATTGGTGACCAGTAAGTGCATCTGGTGTATGTTCCCCTCGTTTTTGTTTCGTATATATGCTGTCATACTTCATCAGGTGTTACATTATTTGATTTTTGGGATGATTAAACCTGTGTATGATTCATCTGAACATGTCTTTTTTTTGGTCACTGCTGTAGACGAGATGAATACTACTAAATGGCTTCTCTAAAAGCTTGTGTGATTTGTATAATGTCCAAGGATAAGGAAAGAAATGGATGCTCAGTATGAAACTAGCATGTAACTAGGCCCACAACCTCAATACAGCTTGATTTAGGGTGGCTATATTTTTCTCTGAATGTGGTTTCTTGTTGAAGTTACGTTTGGATTTGATGAGAACAGAGGAGAATATATGGAAAGGAAATTTTATTTGGTCATTTCCACTTTCCTTTCCCTTTCTTCATCATTTTCCTTAATCCAAACATACCTTAAGTGATATGCGTAATCATTCATTCATTTTGTTTGCTTGGTCGTAGTGATTTTCTTCTGGAATGTGCCAAGAAGGTTAACTTAGAAGGGGCAGCTGAGTTTCTTCAAGACTGGAACACTGGGCTTAAGGAGGTACTTTCCATATGCGCGCGCACACGCACGCATATGTTGATTCCTTCATGATGCATTTGGTTTCAAATTCTTACATTCACTACATAGCAAGCCCCATGTATTGCACAAAGCAAATCACATTATTCACGAATTATGAATAGTGCTACTCACAATAAATTATACATGTTTGTGTGTGTATATCGATGATGCATGAGATTTGAATTTCTTGTGCAATAGTTTTAAACTCTTTTTTTTGCCTTTAGTTGTTGGGCAAGCAAGTATTCAAATTTATAGTCGTCAGTTAAACGTAATGATATAACTGTGTCGTTTGTGACTGACCAGGTCAAGGAGGAGCTTAATACACACTCTGGAAATGTCAGGGGAGTTCCATTCTATGTGGTGAGTGTATAAAATTCCACTCTTTTTCTGGTTTCAGATTCAGAATATTGATTTTTCTTCTTCTTCTTGGGATAGATTAATGGAAGTTGCAAGCTTAGCGGTGCTCAGCCCCCTGAGCTCTTCTTGAAAGCTTTTGAATACCAACAGTAGCGTGTGCGACATCTGCAGGTTTATACAGTGATGCTGCGGAATAAAGATGAAAAAACTCTAATATTATACTGTCTGCAGACTCCTTAGGAAGATTACGTTTACTCCTTCTTACCGCTCCATATTTCTTGTCTTGGTCTATCCAATTCAGCCTTACATCCTTCAAATTCCACCATTTCCTATGTATGATCTATTTTCTTTTGCATTTGTAGCCGTACTGTATTGGATAAACTTTTTTGGCCAAAAAATTGACTTTGGCTATATATGAATGAAAAATCTAAAATTATAGGATCTTGCGAAAATATATAATTTTTCTTTAGTGTCAACATAAACATCTTTAGAAAACTAGCTATATAGTACAATCTCCCCTCAAGCGTCTTATCATGAACATGAAATAAGGTGTCTAATTACATGGGGAAAAAAGTAGCAAGAATATGTACGTGTTTGTGAAGAAATCTAGATTGATATCTATATTGAATAATAATATCATATGGAGCTTTCACCTAAATATAATATTTCGCGCCGTGAGGAGAGAATGAAATCCCAACACATGATGGTACATACAAATACAACACAATATATTTAAGATCGTGTTCAAGAGCTGTCTTCCATTCATACAAGTCTTCTGACGTCTCATCCTAACATTTGAGAAAACAATGAAGAATTTGTATAACCAGACAATTTCAAACGGCAATTAAAAGTAACGACAACTCAATGTCCTTCCTTTATATAGAAATTTAATAGCAAATGAAGAACCTTAAGAGTGAATGCTCACCCATCATGTCCATCGGGAAACAATACAGTGAGCAGTTTCTTGACTTCTCTAACAACAACACTGAAAGATAAAACTCACATTATAAAACAGATCATCAGAATGCTATATAAAGAAGATTTCAACAACAAAAGCTTACCTCCCTGAATTTTTTAAGTCAATACCACCCAATGTCATATTTACTTCACCACCTTTCTGTAAAAGATAGACAAAGCAGCAAAGACATTGAGAGTCTAAGCTGAAGAACAAAAATAGACCCCTCTATTTATTTTTATACACTTTAAGATTAGGCAACAAATGACATAAATGTCAATGTGCCTCTTAGAAGCATATTACATATATAACCTCAAATACCAAAGAAAGTACATCTATTTACATTAAAAAAAATTGTCATATTGCAAGTAAGCCACTTAAGCAATTCCCAAGGATCACAAGGCATGCAAGAATAACTAAGGCAACTTTGCATGCCAAATTCAAGCCTCTAAATCAATCTCAATTCATAAGGAAGCATCAATCTCAATTTTCAGGCATCAATCTTAATTTTCCCACATTGGTAAGTAGGCATCAATCTTAGTTTGTCCACATTTGTCAATAGGCATCAATCTTAATTTCTCACATTCTTAAATAGGTATCAATCTCAATTTCCCACATTCATAAGGAGGCATCCATCTCAATTTTTCCACATTCGTAAATAGCATCCATCTTAATTGTCCAGCCTTCATACATAGGCATCAATATCAACTTTCCCACATTCATAAATAGGCATCACTTTTGATTTATCGCATAGGGAAATAGGCATCAATCTCAATATTCCTACATTCGTAAATAAGCATGATCTCAATTTTCCCACATTCTTAAATAGGAATGCCAAAAGCTATTGAAGAGGACAGATGTAAGCACATAATAAATTGTGACAATGTTTAGCAAGTTTAAAAATCTTTCCTACCCAAAACTAGGGGGAAAGATGAGGGGAAACTAACAAGGGACGCCAACCATATATATAAAAACACTGTCCAATCCTATATTTTGAAGTAAAAGAAAACAATACAGGTATTGAAGTGAAACATTTCATAACTACTTTGAAACTTCATATCTTGCCGGTCACTTGGCACATTATGCAAGATTTGAAAGAAAGCAACCGCGCTGGCAAAAAAAAAGAAAGAAAACAACCACATCTGACCTATGTCTTCTTCCTGATTGTGTAGCCGTTCAATTATGTTCTAAAACTTTAAAGATAGAGACTTGGATCAATATTGTAACTTTGAAGAATGTCAAGAATAAAGCTTGGTTGCCCACCTCAAAACCCCTAGTTTCACAATTTGTAAATTCTTAGTCAACAGACACCAACAAAGAAAAGTATAAAGGGTTAAAAAGAGAAACAGTAACTGTATAACAAGCTGGTCAATTCACAGTTAAACTGCCAGCAGTAAGATTGATTGCCGAGCAAAGATGATGAATCCTTTGGTCCTGCAAGTTCCTTCCATCTCCATCCTCAAATCCGACCATCATTGTGTTATTTTTTTTTCATTGCGAAAATCCAAGTACAAAAGAAACATAGAAAAATAAAGACCAAAAGAGTTACCTTTAGTCGACACCATGGATAAGCGAAAAAGAAACTTTGCCCGTCAAATCTTCTTGAAGGCATAACCGATGTTTTTAGTTATGTAAAACAAAGGCACCAACAACATCAAATGACAGGTAAGGTGCCTGTGCTTGAGAGGTAGAAGTAGTGGCCGACTCTAGAGTTTCCACTGAGGGAGAAAGAGCACCTTTTTGAAGGAACATAATCGAACTCGAAGACGCGAACCGGACCACCAAAGACCCGAGCTGAAGTACAGTAGAGTGACGGCGGCGACAATGCAGTCTGAAAATACAAGAAAACGTCGGCGCTATTTGAGAAGGAAAAGGAGGGAAGGAGAGAAGCAAGTAGCGCGCGAAGAGTTGGGGAGGGAAAATTGCAGAAAAGCTCTGCGGAGGAGGTCGGCATCTCAAAATGACCGTTGGGATCAGGGTTGGGGTGTAAGTCTTTTGTTTTTTTTTGGGGTCCAAGTGGCAGTTCAAGCCCAAAATAAATATGAAAAAATTATAAAAAAGACCGTTAAAATTAAAAAATTATATACAAAGACTCATTCATAAAAATTATTGTCAAAATATATATTAATATTGTAACATGTTTCTATTTGTAATTTTTTTATTTTGACGGTCTTTTTTTACAATCTTTAATATAAAATCCATTTTATAATACAAATTAAATTATAAAATATGTCTCATATTAAAAATGAGAAGAGTATTCACAAATTATAATTATAATTTTTTAAACAAAGTATAGTTCTTAACTAAAAAGTAAGTTTTGTCAGGAAAAAATGTAGGGTTTTTTGGTTTTTGTTTCGCAACTACACCCATTTTTCAGAATTTTTTTTTAAATAAGATATAAAGAATTAAATATATTTGCCGACGAAAAATTACACATGTAATGAATTATATTTTGTAATAATAATATTATCTCTTATAAAGTAGAATATTTATTTTTTGGCCAGAAAAAATCATATTTATTCTTATTATCTCTTAAAAATATATATTTTTACAATGTATCATTTATTTATTTTTAAGAAATTTTATAACTGATTAGAGATCATGCGAAAAAATATTTTACATAAAATAATATTATAAATATAATACGCATACTAAATTATACTCCTCCGGTCCTTAATATAAGACCCATTTAACTAATTTGATTAAATTAAGGAAGTTAGGTAAGTTAGTTAATTATAAGAAATGTGACACGTTTTTCCTAAAACACCATAATCATCTTTCTTAATACCCTCTCTCCCCTTTCTACTTGATTATAGTTGAGGGAGTATTCATAGGGGTAATTTAGAGAACATTGATAAATATGAGAAGTGGGTCTTATATTTAGGACCAAAACCAACTCAACAATTGGGTTCTATATTAAGGACCGGAGGAGTATATGATATATTTCTTGTCATGAAAAAGATTAAAAGAAAAGAAATAAATGTTCAGTATGGAAGTAGCACGTGAGCTAGGCCCGCACAGTGTGATTGAGACGATGGCTGTATTGTATTTCTTTGGATATGGTTTCCGAAGGTGTGGTTAGATTTGACGAGAACAGAGAAGAATATATGGAAAGGAGAATTTGATTTAAACATTTTCACTTTCCTTTTGGAATGTACTGGGAAGGTTGGCTTGGGGGGGGGGGGTAGCTAGCTGAGTTTCTTCAAGACCCCAGCAATGGCTTCAAGGAGGCATTTTTCCCTCACACACATAATATGAAAACTCCTTCAAGCAGCAGTTTGGTTTCAAATGGTTACTTGAATTTACTGCTCACTAAGGAATTTGAATGAATGTACTGAAATCAAAATAAAGATTCTGTTAATTTTCTGTCTCAGAATATGCTCAGCACTCTTCAAGCATATTGATTCATTGAATGAAGTGGCAGATTAATGGGAGTCGCAAAATCAGTGAAGTTCAGCCACCTCAGGTGTTCATGAAAGCTTTTGAATTTGAAGAGTGAAGTTCCATATGCATCTCCAAGTACTGCTTCTGAATAAGGAGAAAGCCAAAGCAAATATGTATCAGGAGACAAACAGGCAAATATGCAACGTCCTTTGCATAATCTCATCTCTCTTATTTTACGTTTTCCCCTGATTCATAATAGTAAACGGAATGACCTTGGGTCTGCTATTTAACTCCAAACCGCAATCCTTAATTTCTACATCTCTCTTTGTGCTTCTTTTCCCTTTATCATATACTAGTATATACGTATGTATAACGATTGCTATCACTTCACCTAAAAAAAATGATTGCTATTGTTGTACACTGACAATATCATAACAAACACAAACGTAAGGCAGTTTGACAAGGAAAGAAGTTTGGTCAAACTACGTCGTGATGAGCAATATTTCTTTTTCAGTTTAGTAAAAATTTATGATGATCTTACCCCACTATGAATTAAGGAATGGAGGTTAATTGAGAAATGATCACGTTTAGAACAGAGAATGACATTTTTATTTTCCCCCTAAGCATTACCTGTTCAGGAGACGGAACATGGCGCGTGGCCCAGACAGCCTTGTGTAGATGTATTGTAGTCACTTCCATTTATGGGCGATCATGTTTACATTTGACGTCTCAAAATTATTACTACTCTCGTTTTTAATGTAAAACTCACGTTGTAATTCAATTTATACTACTACCTCCGGTCTTTAATATAAGACCCCGTTTGACTTTTAGTTTGGTCCTAATTATAAGACCCCAATCCATTTTGTCTTTCATATTTATGCATTTTTTCCCAAGATAGTCCTTCTAATAATGATAGTTCTAACCAACACACTTAATTAGCAATGATAATTTAGAAATGACAACACTTATTTGTTACAAATAACTAACTTAACTTACTTCCTTAATCTCCTCAAATTAGTCAACTGGATCTTATAATTAGGACCGGAGGTAGTATAAAATAAGTTTCATATTAAGGTCTGAAAGAATATTAAACTGTTCATGTTTTAAGAATAAAAATATATTTTTATCCGTCTAATATCTATGGTTAAAATCTTGAAAATATTTTATTAAAAATTAAAAAAAAAATCTACTGCCATTAGTGACCCACAAATATAATTTTCTCTTGAACCCGGTTCATTTCCTGATCTTCTACCAGCAGGAATCCAACCAAACACTGCAAACTAATTGTAGTGAATTACATTGATTATAGTCCCTCTAAATAGAAAGGAGAAAGGAAGCTAAACCGTCAAACCCCAACGAAATCACTAAAAGCCTTTACAACCAAACTCATCTCGAAACTATGATAGGCTGAAAACTCGCGAGCTTGTTACCACAAAAACCCAAAAGCAAGGACATTTCTACTGTAAAGGCTAAACTTCGAAACCATAACGAAGTTTAAATCCCAAATTGCATTTTCCTTTTCCAAATTTGGCCAGAAGGGGAAGGAATGAAATGTCAAAACATCTTACGATGAGATTCAGCGTACAATAATGGTTAAGAAAACTCGTATAATCACCCACTGTACATAAAAAGCACTCACCCTGCGATATTCACAATGTCTACTTATAATGTTCCTTTCCTCTGTAGTTGGCTTCATCCACATCACAATCTTTATGTTCAAACTTAAGTTGTTTCATCAAATACCATCACCTACACCAAAGCCAAAGCATAAGTAAACAACCACTCCGTTTTAGATCATTCAACTATTAACTTGGTTCTATTGTAGTACTTAAGCTCATATATCATGAAGACACGTTTCCAGCAGCTGGAGAATAATGTTCAACCATATCCTCTCAAGCCAGGCTTGGCTCAAACACCAGTTGGATCGGTACAAAAATAATATGATAAACCATAAAAGATTGTATGGGTGTTAGTGTAAATATATAATACAAAAACATGGATGGGTAAATTCACACAAAAAAAACTGTACAGTTGAAGATGATGAGCCAAACAAATTGTAGCAGAGAAGACAGAACAGAAACCCGCTTTAAAGGCATTTGAGCATTCAATTTTCATTGGTTCAACTTCACTCTCACCTCTCAACTATCTGAACTGGCTCCGTCACGGATTTAATTGTATACCTAGAAACTTTCCTATAAGCACTTCGAAAAAGATAAAATTTGGGAATATGACTTAATAATAATACTACTACTATCAAGAACAAGACTTCAAAAAAGGAAACTACCCCTTCAAGCATGCTAATAATAACAGACACAGAGACGGCCTAGTATTATTCATGTTGAGGGATGTATTGGCAACATGAAGGGACCCGACCTACTGATCCAACTAATTTGCAGCATTCTGAGTTGTCAGAATGCTGCACATCACTGTTTACTACATAAATTGCATCTGCAATTCAAACCAACGATGCCACAAAAACAATCCAACCTACAATCAGTCATTGCACTCCCAAATGGAAACAAACCGTGCATTATGAATCATGTTTTGCACAATTCTGGCAAATGCCATGAGAAGTACAGGCAGTAAACAAAAGTTTCAAATGCTGATGCAAATTACGTTGATAGTTCTAAACACAGTTGATTACAGAGCTTGGCAATCTCTTTTTTTTTTTTTTTTTTTCCTGAGCTGAAACAGAGCTTGGCAATCTAATTCTTTGTAATCTGGGAGAATTCTAATTTTGACAACAAAACCACAAAAAAACTGACAAACTAAGCCCAGCATGAGCCAGTATCTCCGTTAAATGCAATATGAAAATCACCAAATTAACCTCAATTCTAGAAGCTTCCCAACTATTCACAAGCAAATCGTTGCATACAGCTATAATAGAGCAGTAGAGGCAGTTAAAAGAAGTTGATGGTGAGAGAAAACGAAATAGATAAGATAGAGTGTAATAATGTAGGATCCTAAGTAAACTATCACGGAATTGAGACAGCCTTCAGATTCCTTTTATTTTTATGCCTAGATAACAAGAGGCCATAAGCAGCTGAATAGCAAACATGTTCGGTAATTGCAATTATCAAGCTTCACAGAAAACTTTGACACACAACATGCTAATTGATGATGAATTGACAACCACTTCAGTCAGAAAGAAACTAGAAATTATCAAGAGAAAAAACTACCTTCCCACAAACTGGACAGCTCTCACTTCTCTCCATCCATTCGTAAATGCAACTAAGATGAAAATGATGATTGCACTTTGTCAATATCCTTGGGTTCTCTTCAGTGTATTCTGCGAACAAAAATTAACAGCATAAATATGAAACGCCATTAAAGGCCCTCTTATCTTAATAACGCATTTCACACAATCAACAAACTGATCATGCATAAGCAAGCCACAACTCCAGTCGTATAATGAAAACTCAAGATTAGCGGAAAATTCTACCTTCAAGACAAGTTGGGCAAACATCCTCTTCTTCTGATGATGCATAAGCAAGACCAGCTCCAGTTGTATATTTTGCTGATGAGAGCCTTACTGAGGACTTAGATTTGTATTCCTTTGATGCATTTTCACAGGAAGATTCATTACATTTGCCTCCGGAATTTAAAGATTCTTGATCCCCATCTATATCACCTGTTAGAGGTTCTGACTCTTCATTCAAATGACTTGAACCTTTGTCATGTCTTGAAGCAAATAAATCACGTGAGCGGAAATGCCTGGGGTCTACGTCATAAGGCAAGGGCCTTGGAGGAGAATGGTACATGTCAGACATCGAATTATCAAGTGATGCTGTAGAAGTCATAGATGCTGCCCCCTGTATAGATGAAGGAAGCGAATGCACTTCCCCCCTGCGGAATATTGCTGTATACTGAAATTTGATAAAATATGAATCAGGCTGTGTTTGTATCATCAACTAGAGCACTCATCAATAACAGAACACATCATACAGAAAAGGTATTGTAGGACTTGAACATTCTACAGACTTCACACCGAGTAAATTAGATTAAGGGATAAAAAAAATCCACTTTTATCATCTAATTGGTAATTAGCTCTTATCTGATTTTGTTTATGTTGTTAAGATGGCAAACTTGTCTCTCCAAATATTGGCGTGCAGATAGCTCATTTTAAGGCTCACTTAAAAATTGTAAGACTTACATAAACAGCCCTAAATATTGGGGGATTAGGAGGCATACTTATGACACTGGAGGGATTAAAGACCACTACCCTGAAGAGGAAAATGTAACTAATCCCCCAGCAAAGTACTTCAGTTGCATGTCAAAACGATTAAAGGATGCAAATGTAAATCTTCGGTTAGAAAAACCACATTCAAGAACCACATTATGTAAAATTGTAAATACATATGCCATTTCATAAGCACAGAATTACTAAGAAATCAATATCTCAAGTCATATGGGAAGGAATTGAAAGGACAGTTATATACAAAAGAAAATGAATGAAGGATGTACATATACAACTTTACTTAGCAAAACCTCAGGCCAGAACCTGAAATTACGATAAACCAATATGCTACTCCACTAGCAAACAAGTACATATAAATAGTAACGTCTCAAGTCACAAGGGAAGGAATCAAAATCAAATTATGGACAAATAACACATGATATGTAGATGAGAAAAGGTATTAGAAAAAGGTGAGAAGGGGCTACAGCATACCACATTCAAAAAGTTCTGTAAGAAGCAATTGAGACACCCACAATTTCTATATACAGAACTATTTCGATTTACATAATCTTCAAATTCATCAGCACTCATACAACAACAAACAGAACCCATTGTGCCAGCCTCTAGCTCTCTTTAGCTTAAAATATTTCCCTCTTAAACTGCTCAGCTAAAATAGATAGTGCAAAACCCAAGTTTTGAGAAAAAGAGCCTCCAACAGCATAAGCTGTGCTCTGATCAAGAAGCGAGAGAGGATTCTAAGCTCGCAGAAGTCCCACTGCCCCCGCAAACCAGCCCCCTCCCTCTTTAATTCAGATGCCCCTGCAAAAAGAATAATCAACTCATACTCGTCTTTCTTACATGAAAAGTGCAACAGAATCGAATAAAAGACTATAGAAAAGGTGGGAAAGCTATCAAGGCTGTCATTCAGGCAATTCAAGGCAATTCATACTTCAGTAACTAACATTTACTTTAGAAGCACCAAATGCTGTCATCGAGCAATGCAGCCAATGTCCATGGTCAAAAGCACTTCAAAGGTTACCAATGGAAGATCAGGAGTGCAATATACGAGCAAGCCGTTCAAAACAAAGAAAAACAATACAACTAAGAAATTAATATCGAATAAAAAACAAAACTCCAAATTTATTTGCTTCGAGGAAAAGATTTCGGTTCTCTGCCACAAAAGGACAATTTCACCTTGACATTTTTCCTCCGAATTGGGAAAAAAATGATCCTTTCCTTCAGTAGTAAGACACACCGATGGATGAACTAACACGAAAATCATTGCTTTCCCATGGCATATTATGATCGCTATTACCAACAACATGCCAACAGGCAGTCAAGTTCAAACGAGGAATTCGGACGACTAGAAAACCACAGATTACGGGAGAAATCGCATTCAAATTGTCTGAGCGTATCAAAGAAGAAAAATCGACCGAGAAAATTGACGAAAAAGAATACACCCAGTTGAGTTTATCAAACTACGAGACAATCGGAGTGTTCAAATCCACTATCGGATGCAAAAGTAAAACTGCGCAGAGAGGCTTGATGTTAGAAAGAGGAAATACCTGAGCGAGACAGAAAGAGAGAGAGCTGATTGGTAGAGAGAGAATTAGATTGAATGATGATCTTCCGTGAAGACAACGACAGAGGAAGCAGGAAGTCCGAAATTCGGTGGACTAGATGATTCGGAAATCTGATTCTAAAAAAGGATACAATCGTGGGGCTTTTGGAATTTACGGCGAGAATAGCTATGAGTCCACCAAATTAAGGCTGCCCTCCTGGTCTCTCTCCTCTTGTTCCCTTGGCTTGGGTGAGAACCGAGAAGGAATCAAACCCCAACTTTTACTTATAATTAAATAAAAGACTCAAGAGGCAGCCTCACTCCTGTTAATCCCGGCCCCATTCACAAAGTTGCACCGCCTGCGTCGATCGAAATTGAAATTTAAAAAAGCAAAACAAACGAAAAATATTTTTCTTCTCTCATCTACGCGCATGATTCAATGCGGCCCTCCTTGACATATTCATGACAACAAGGCCAAAGATGGTATCGGTATTCGTTATGGCGAGCGATACAATCCGTGCTTTTGTGACCGAATCTGTACCGTAACTCTTACGCTAACGCGCGAACGTTAGTTATTCCTCAATTTTCATTTGCAAATTAACAGAAAATCACGACAAAAAAGAGTGAACAGAGAAAAAAACGAATATGCATTACTAACTCATCTCCTTAAAACTAAATAACTAATTTACAAATACTAAAAAACGAATTTAATTATTTTATTATCTATGATAAATAAGTATTATATTTTTTAAAATATTATTATTAATTATGCGTATTAGTATGAAAATCTTTTAACATATACAATCACTATATAGGGACTACTTTAAAAAAATGAATTAAGATTTTTTATTTAAAATTAAAGTTGGATATCTAACTAGTTTTTATATTTAGGATGAGAGGTAATATGGTGGGTCTAATAACCTAGATAATACCAAACACCTTGTTTTGGTAACAACGAAGCGTAAATTATAACAAAAATGTGTGTGGTGTGGGTAACATACATGCCTTATATTTTTCATAGTATATTTTATTTCGTTGAATTATATGGTATTATAATCTGTAAATTCGTGCTCCAAAAAAATATAAATTCAAAATTTATCTAGCTGTGTATGCTGATATATAACATGTAATACTATGGTGTAAATATAAATAACTTATTTTAGTTAAAACACCGCATTCACATATACACCTTTTGGTCAACGATATCGTACATTCATATGGAAAACAACATGTAGAAATATTCCCAAAGTTGCTTACTGGAGTAGGTGTGCCAAAGAAGAATTTGCTTTGACTAGTTCTCCTTTGTTTTACCGCAAAACAAGTCTTTCTAGGAAATTTTTTTTTGTCCATATTATAAATGTTTTTAGAAATCTAAAAGAGCATTTGTATATTTTTCAAGCTGTGTATGATGATTTTAAAAACATTTATATTCTAAAACAGGGGGGGCTAATTTTCTTTTGTCGGAGAAAAAGAAAGGTAGTTTCCTTTCCCTTTCTGGAGTCACTATTTTTTTTGCCCCCTAAACCCTTTTGGAGTCACTTGCGAGTTGCGACAGCGTCTCCGCTGAGATGGGTAAACAATATTTCCGTGAAGTTGGCCCAAAAAAAAAAAAAAAACATTTCCATGAAAGTTTCCAATGTGCCGAGAACACATCCGTTTGTTTTTGCTTGCAGTCACACAGGCTTGGGCTTTTCGCAAAAGAAACAATGAAGTGACACGGGCTTAATATTCTCTTATATAACCCATCGTGTTTGGATAAAACAGGAGGGTTTTGTTTCTCATAAAACAGTAAGTCAAAGTTTAAATTTTTACGGAAAAAAATATTCATATTTAATGCCTGATAACAACTCATATAAGACTATTTCCAATAGAAATATGTCTATTCTTAACAAAAGAAAATTCTCTTGCACTTCTCTTGTACTCCTCTTGTTCTATTTAATTAAAAGACAATCACAAGTCTTAGCACAGTTAGTATTTAATTAAGTTTCTTAAACATCAGCACCCAACCAGAAAAAATGATCAAAAGACTGATAGAACTTTTGTTATCCTAAATTACATTATTCAATTTATCATACAGATGTATAATTTTATTTTTTTAAGTAATTGTTTTGTAGACTATGATTTTCGTGAAAAAATATATATTAAATAGAAGAAAAATTTGGAAGTTATTAAATGTTAAAAGAGTTAGAAAATTTAAAATCTCTTTAATTCTAATAAACTATATTGAGAGTGCTTTATAAGTAAAATCAGAGCGGTATGCTATCAATGCAATCTACCAACAACCGTTCATTGCATTTTTCGATTTTTTTCCCAATAAATTATAGATTATAATAATACTTGAATAAGACTTTCTTTATTCTTATTTACAAGTGGCTTTCAACTAATGCACATAAATTAAAAGCATGTTTTTGGAGTGAATCCTAAAGCATGGGTGACACATAAAATTGAATGATTGGTTTAAAAAAAAAAAAAACATAAGGGCCTGTAATGATAGAAACCTACAAAAACAGGATCAACTGTGATGAGCACTAGGCTCCTCGCATATGTCTGGTATCTAATAAAGAATGTTTATCTAATAAGAACATATCGGCGTTTTAACTCAGCCGATTGACGATTGATGGAGCAACAATTCAATCCAGACTCTCCAACGCGAAAAGAGCCTTAATAATGGAGCTGTGAATTCCATATGAATCGGTACATGACTTGAGCCTCCAGAGAATGACAATTAAGCCCAGGGCCACATAGCCAGCCACTCCTATAATCAGACTACATGGTTGCTTTTAATAGTTCATCCCAATGACTCTGTTTTAATTCAAGGACAGCAATGGATGTAACATTCATCCTGGGAGCATTTGGGTGTAAAATGAAATCACGTGTTTCATGCAAATACATGCCTGACACTGTTATCATCTAAAAGCTTTAATGGAATTCCCATTCCAATCTTCCCAACAGTCTGGCTGCATACCACTTACAGTTCTGAGTCGTGAATCCCATTAATGAATCAGTCTTTCACCGTTTTCTTATTAAGCGGCTGAAGCCAATCATTGAGAATCTTCTCTAAAATACATTTGTTCTTCTCCCACAAAGTGACAAAGACATTTTTCTTCAACTCAATCTTCTTTCAAATCCCATGCACCCATCACAAAACAAGTGAGATTATAACATAGTAAACTCATAGGCAGCTCTCTGGTGGAAGAATTTTCTCTCTCGGAGGTTTTCCTGCATCAACATTTTCTTTATTGCTTCCTTTTCCTGCTACTTTCTTAACTCCAAGTGCATTTCAGAGTTCAAACCAATCTTAAACTTCAAAAATAATATGAAAAAGCATCTCCTATAAAACTGCATCACATGGTCGTGGCCACCACAGTTTATGACTGCTCCTCCTGTGAATCCAGCAAAGACATACTTTCTCTGTGTAAATGTTGGTCCTCTGTCATGTCCTGTGGACTCACAGAATATGTGGCTGCTCTCCGTGTCTCGTGAACCAACGGGACTCCAACTGTATCTATTGGCATCTTTAATACCCACTAAAGAACAAACCTTCAACTAAATTGTTCACAGAATGTAGGAGCTTCTCTTTATCTAAACCTTCCCCTCCTCCGAAATACCTTCGTCATTAGACGTTTGGTCGAGGGATATCAGACCTACATTCACTGCTTTCTAGGTTACAGTTGACTGGGTTTTGCATGATTGGAATAAATGACCTGTTTTTGCAGGTCTATATAAGAGGTGTCTCATTTGATTTTCTTATCATGCACATCGAAAAAGAGTCCAGGAAAGATAAGAAAGAAGAAGAGACACACGAGAGCATACTTTGAGCAGTGAATAAGGCTACAGGCCGTCACCTTGTCTTTTGAAGCAGAATCTCTCAGAGAAAAATCCGTAAGAATGCCTTGGTTCCTCGTAATTCTGTTTCTCAGTCTCACATTTGGTAATGTCTCAGAGGCCACGAAGCATCCTTCTGCTGCCGTTGTGGTTGGCACTGTCTACTGTGACACATGTTTTCAACGGGATTTCCCCATGAGCAGCCACTTCATTTCAGGTGGCATCTCAATCACATTCTTCACTTGAGCCTTCCCATATTTGATGCTAATGCTATAATTCTGTATTCTTGCGTACAGGGGCATCAGTTGCTGTGGAATGCAAAGACGGGAATTCAAAACCAAAATTCAGGAAAGAAGCAAAGACAGACGAACAAGGGGAGTTTAAAGTGCAGCTTCCTTTCTCAGTGAGCAAACACGTGAAGAGAATCAAGGGATGCACTGTGAAACTGGTAAGTAGCAGTGAGCCATATTGTGCAGTGGCT
The DNA here is from genome assembly GCF_004799145.2 of Neltuma alba. NCBI lineage: Eukaryota > Viridiplantae > Streptophyta > Magnoliopsida > Fabales > Fabaceae > Neltuma > Neltuma alba. The sequence continues at coordinate 20,779 of NW_021637882.1, read as the reverse complement.
TCAGCAGCAACGTCTTCTTCGCTTCGTCTCAAATCGAGGAAGCAAGGAGAGCACGTATTCTCTGCTGGGTTTTTCTCTTTCAAGCCTCTTAAACAGCCAAACCTCTGCAACCAGAAACCAAGAATTGAGAATTCCAAGCAAGTTGGTTCCTTGAAAACTGCGTTTTCTCCAAACGTAGATTCAACATTTCCGCCACCCATTCAGGACCCACCGACAAGGGATGGTTTTCTTCCTCCTCTTCCTCAATTACCAGAGATTCCTCCTCTGCCACCCCTTCCGAAAATGCAATGGCCATTTCCAGTCCCAGGAAGAAGAGTGAAAAACTCAATCAAACCTCAGTTTTCAGATAGGAAAGTAGCTCGACCTGACACGTTCCCCTTGCCGTCTTACCCAATTCCATTACCGCCAGGTATCCCCAACCCCCGCCTTGGTCCTTTTCAGCCACCTCCTCTGATTCCGAGTCCACCAGGCACACCGCCATTGAACCCTAATCCCCCACCAGGACCGGGTCTAACTCCATCTCCACAGACGGGTCTTCCTCCTTTCCCATTCTGGCCTCCACCTGGTGCACCCCCCGCTGCTTCTTCAAAGAATTCTGCTCCTTGATAAGATGGAATCCATCTACGGGTAGTCATGCAATAATTCCTTCCGCTAGAGCATGTTGTTTACTTTTCTTCGCAAAAGCTAGTAGTAACGTGAAGATGGACAGATGCGCACCGCAAGCTAACCATCATTGAAGAGTTGGGATATGGACATTGTCCTAATAAATAAATAAATAAACATTTGCCGACTCTCTCTTGAGTGTGGGAATTTGTCTCGTGGAGCACAATAGCCCAGTTTGTTCATGTAAACCAGATTAATGTTAAATCTGTTCATCATATTACAAATTAAATAATTGCTTATAGACATATACTGATCGAATTTGGAGAATGCATGATAGATCATTTCGTCATATTCACATTATAAATCATTGCTTAACAAATACAAAAAAATATTAAGCATTCCGCGTAAACTTAGTTTTTATCGTTATAAAAATAATGAATTTTGATTTTGATCTATATATTTTATTTTTTATTTATTTTTATATTTAATTCGGTTTAAGATTTATGGCTTTTTCTTGGTGACCGTTAGACCAATTCTTTATTAGTATATACTCCTTATCATTTAAATGTTAGTATATATAATTTCATAAGAATTTGATTTTGAATTTAATTAAATAAAAGAACCAAAATCAAATGCATGGTGATTTTGATTGACAATATCAATTTTAAGCGGAACAATTGATTTTCACTGCTGGCAAAAAAAAGTGATTTTCACTAATAAAATCTGATTTTTCAACATTTAAATTCACATTTTATTTCCTTATTTTTAAATATAATCTTGTTAATTGGAGCGAGTGCAATTGTTTTTAAGTGATGCAATTCTCGTTTAATTAGGTGCAATAATATGTCGTTAATAAATAAAAGAATCAAAATCAAAGCCCATCAAAAATATAAATTGAAAAAAGCAATTCAAATGCGTGGTGATTTTGATTGACAATATCAATTTTAAGTGGAGCAATTGTTTTTCACTAATAAAATCTGACTTTTCAACATTTAAATTCACATTTTATTTCCTTATTTTTAAATATAATCTTGTTAATTTGAGCGAGTGCAATCATTTTTAAGTGATGCAGTTCTTATTCAATTATGTGTAATATATCTTTTTTTTTTGTTAGATATGCGCAATATGTTTTTAATTACACGCAAATGATATTTGCATTGAAAGTTTTTGTATGTAATTGAAAATAAGTTATTACATAACATTGGAGAGTGGTTGTATCACGAAGTAATCGTCCTTACAAAGAAATTTTGCCAAATGGGAAGTGTTTCCCCTAATAATTTTACTTGCTATTTATTGTTGTCATAACTATACATGACTATATGAGCCCTTATCTAATATATTATCTCTGGTTTTTAATATAAAATCTTGTTTGGTTTTTATTTTGATTCTAAATACAAGACTATAATTCACCTTATCTCTCATATTTATATATATTTTTTCAAAATAATCATTCTAACAATAGTAGTTCTAATCAATACATTTGATTAGCAAGGATATTTTAGAAAAGACAACACCTATTTAGGACAGATAACTAACTCAACTTATTTTTTTAATTTTCTCAAATTAGTCAACTAGTTTTTATAATTAGAACCAGAAATAATATCAAGTTGAAAAAAACACATACACTACAAAAAAAAATGAATTGGAATATCTTTTCCCTAGATTGGACAGGGCACGCCAAAAATGAACACAGAAGGCCCGAAGCAAGATAGTGATTGCCTCCTTGGACTTTACTCCTCAGGCATCGCAGATAATGATAAAAACATCAGTCAATGCTTTATATATATATATATATATATATATATAAAGGAAAAGTGATAATTATTAAATTATAAAAGCACTACAATAAACAGGTTAAAAAAAGAGAGAAGGAACGCCTAACATTATTAGCGAATAAATTACAAGTTATAAGATGCTTCGCCTTTATTTTTTGGGGAAATCTAAAAAAACTATCTTTAAATTTTAAAATTTTAAATCAGACTTTCACTAGATTTTAATAATATTTGATAGTATTTAAAAATCAAATAACAACACATTTTTGTAATTATTCTTAATTCTTAATTTAAAATTTTAGAGGTATTTTTTTAAATTTTTTTTCTTATCTCTTTTTCACCCCTCAAAAAGGACATTTCAGTTTACTCATTTATATGGTGCTTACATGCATAATTGTTTTTATCAAACTTATATGCATAATTTAAACACAGAGAAAGCTAATCTCGATATTAATGGCGCCTTTGACAAACCCGGGCAGTAATTTTAAAAGTAAAAATTCCAAATTTTTTGTATATTTAAGAATTTCATTGTCAAACATTTATTTCTGTACAAGATATATTCGTTACTATTTATTTTTGTTACATGACGGATGAAAAGATTTAAAATGACCCCTCCATTATTTAAAAGAATGAGAATCTCAAATATATGAATCTACTTGTATTTTCAATTTTCACTTTATAAACGACAAATATGAATCGAATAATAACATTATCTTTAAAGCATGGAAAATACGATTTTTTAAAAAAATTACAAAGTAAAATCCACATAATTTTTCCAATAACACGATCAATATATTTAAATAAAACCTCTACGTTACTTTCACACTAACATGAGTAATTTTTAGATATTTTAAAAATTATATGTGCACAAAACCTTATTATAAAGAGGACGAGACCTTAGTAAAAGTTTATATAGTTATCATTACAAGGTCAAACAAAAGATATAGTTGCCATTAAAGCACTTCTACTAATTTATGTCAAGAGTACAATATGCTAAAATATAAATTTTTTTTTATCATTACATACTTATTAATTTTGATGTAAACACTTATTAAAATGGATTTTTTTTGGCCGGATGTAAAATGGCTAACCAAACTTCTATTAGCAGGTTACTTAAAGATCTGTTTGGATCAGTGGTTAGAAAAGTAGTTTATTATTAATTTAATTTTTGAAAAAGTGAGTTGAATGATGTGAATTGTGTTTGTATTGGATTTTTATAAAAATTAGTTTGTAAAAGTTAAATTAAGTAGAAAGTGGTTTGGATTATGATTGAATAAAAATAAATTTAATTTGTATAATTACCAAAATAGATATAAGTTTTATTAGATAATGAAAAATAATATAAATTTTTTTACATAATACCATGAATTTAAATTAGTAAGTTTAGTTTATATAATTACCCAAACCAGTATGAGTTTTATAAAATAATGATAAATGAATTTAAATTATTTTAATACAATAAAAAAAGAAGAAGTATGAGCTGTATCTAGGCGAAACAAGTTTCAATTTGGAACAAGAGGTTTGGGTGAAATAAACGACAGAATAATAGCGGAGGAACGAGAAAAAAAATACTCCTCCGGTCCTTATTATAAGATCCAATTTGACTTTTTATTTGGTCCTAATTATAAGACCCAATCCATTTTCTCTCTTATATTTATGCATTTTTTTCCAAGATAATCCTTCTAATAATGATAGTTTTAGCCAATATACTTAATTAGCAAGGATATTTTAAGAATAACAACACTTATTTATTATAAATAACCAACTTAACTTACTTCCTTAATCTCTTCAAATAAGTCAATTGGGTCTTATAATTAGGACCGGAGGAGTAAAATTTTCTGACAATTCCAATAATCTTAAACACGATTTCACTTCAATAAGTTACTTCATATCAGCTTATCTTTAAGTTCGTTTCAATCCAGCTTTTTGTGCCCAAATACGATGACTTATAAGCTTTGCCAAACTCCTTCCAACTTTTTAAATGGGCTTATCAGGAAAATAAGTTATTTTTGGGGCTTAATAGCTTAACCAAATAGGGGATAAATTTGTCTCAACTGTTAACCTGATCCCTAAAATCTAATATTTATCAATTAAACTCCTAAAATTTTATAATGGTATACAACTAATCCTCATAACTCAAAAGGAAAAATAAAATCATGAGACTATGAAACTTTTAATGGAGACAAATTCAGGTAAAAAATGTTATTATTCCTAAATTAAACTCCTTTTTTTTTTAGATGCGAAAATTAAACTCAGTTGGAGTAGCCCCACGTGGGATTCGGAGGGTCCAGTGGGGCCCACGTGGCGAAATTATGTGCGTGAAGTACCAGTGTCTGACTCTCTGTCACTATTATGTTGTCAATTCACAACATTAAATGAAATAAAAATAATAATAAATATATTAAATCCGTTCAACCTCGTCGGCTGAAGCCGTACTGTCTTTTTCTTGTTGAAGGGAAGTTAGAGAAACTTCCGAGAGCGGGAGTGCCAAACGGAGCCGCTTCTTTCGCGGCTTTTGATGTAGAACATCAATCTATCCAATCCTGGCCGTTCATCTTCAACCTTTCTCCTAGTATCAGCCCTCTGTCCACGGCGGGGGCTCTGCCTGAACCTCTGCCCTCCCGATTCTGATCTCCCACTTGCCGGTGAGTCTCTTCTTCGGTTTTTGCTTTTGTAATTTTGAATGCAATTCACTTAGCATCGACTCTGTTGTTATTGCTTCTTTCTTTCTTTCTTCCTTCCTTCCGGTTTGAAAAACATCGGGTTGAATTGAGTTTTTATGTTTAATTCTTCTTCCTGGTTTTGGGTTCACATTTCACTTTTTGAGGTATCGAAAGTGCCTTTCCTTCCCCCCCCCCCTTTCGATCATGTTTTATTTTACATTGACGTGGCAAAATTCTTCAGTTCTCATAATAGATGTTAAGGATGGGCAGGAATGCGTGGCGGAAATCTCTACTCATAAGATTCTTGCATGTTTGCTCTTACCGGAGCCCGAAGCGGGGGAGAATCCTATCCGATTAATTATTTTTCACTTTAAATCTTAAATGTTTGCACAATAGAACGTTATCCGATTGGATTTATAAATTTGCTGGTAAAAAATTAGGCATGTTAGATATTTGATACCTGAATTATTTTAATCCATTTCTCCAAGCCCTTTTCACCGATTTATCAGTTCGATATGTCTCTTGGTGTTTTTGTGGTTCCTATAGGATTAAATTACTGATCAGTGAATTTCTCGTTGAGTTTTCTTCGAGCTTTCTGGCGTCTAATCACTATGTTGACAACTTGATAAATTTTTTTTTTTCAGTATTATTATTTGTTACTCGCGAGTTGATTATTCTGAATGGTATTCGACTGATTCAAGAGTAAATTAATGCTTATTAGAAATGAGACGTCTTTCTGTTTTCATTTTCTAGACATTTCTCCGAGGCCTTTGATAGACATGAGGAACCGGGTTATGCTGTCCCTTCAAGAGGAACACAATAAAATTTCTCAAATTTTGACCGTTCAATTTTAAGAAAAATTTTTAATCTAAATTTTCATTTTATATTCTGTTTCATTAAAAAAATTAAATTTAAAATAAAATAAAATAAAAGTAAAAATAAAATCTTGAGGTCCAGAAGAAGCACCCCCTTTACTGCTCCAAGAGAAGCAGCAGAAAATTTGTTTTCAAGGATACACACACCACATCTGTGCCTTTCCGTTTGTTTCTAAGTCTCCCAATTGGTATTGTACAGTCAGATCTTGGAGCTCAATAATTAAACATGACATGGATGGAATGACTAGCTTCTATGAATTATGAAGGTTATTTGTAGGTAAGTAGTTCGGCTGTTAGGACTTTTGCAAGGCTCTGATGCTCTGGTTTTTTATTCTTTTGAATAATAATTTCTTAAGTGCTGTGTTTTACAAAATTAAGCCAGAATAGTCTTCTTCTTCTTCTTTCAATGGATGCTATTTTATGATACAATTGAGACAAAGATGATGAAGAAAACGGAAAGGAATTTGGTGGTGTGAAAAAAAGAAGAAGAAGGTTATATGCAGGTTTTTATATTCATGCTATCTAGTTTCTTAATTAAAACTAAAATATGAGACATTACGAGTGCATTGGTTTTTTTCTTGGCGCATTACTGTTGCAGCTTAGCATCAAGATGCATACTGAGAAGCATAAATTTAAGTGTAGCACTGTAGCCATTAATCTCTACAATTATGTATCTTTTGGTTTGTTTAGTTTTAATGAACTTCTGTTACCAGGTCACATTTCCAATGTAGTGGTTTGACCATGTGTAATAAGCTTTACAAATAAAGCTTCTTCTATGTGAGAACCGTTGGAGGATTTCAGATCTTACCTACTTGACTATGATTTTTCACGGCAGAAACTCTTTCCTTCAACATCAAGTGCCAGCATCTGAGTTCAGTGTTTGCGTGAGAGAAGAACTCTCTGCCACTGTCACCTCTGCTGCTGGCTTTGAAGTTTGCATCTTCTCCTTTTCCTTCCACGTATCCTGATCTGGATACCTGTATGCATGCTGAGATGGCTGTTGCAACCTTCAAGGGACCTGCTAATGGTGAATGTTGTGGGAATAAAAGAATGGAACGAAAGCCTTCTGGAAAGAGGCGAGTATTTGTGCAGACGGAAAGTGGCTCTGTTTTGGGAATAGAGTTAGATGGAAGTGACAATGCCCATACTGTGAAGACTAAGCTACGACTTGCATTAAATGTTCCAACTGAGGAAAGTTCACTTATATGTGGTGATATGGTCTTAAAAAATGATCTGAGTGAAGTTAGGAATGATTCTCCACTTCTTCTCACCAGGAACTTTTTGCATAGGAGCTCATCTACCCCATGTCTGTCACCTACTGGTAGAGATCTTCAGCAGAGAGATCAGAGTGGACCAATTGAGATATTAGGTTACTCAGATCAATTTGCTAGAACAAAACAACTGGTTGATGATATTATGAAAGCATTAAAATTTGGTGTTGAACCAATCCCCATTCAGAGAGGACTGGGAGGTGCTTATTATTTTAGGAACTGCCATGGTGAAAATATTGCTATTGTAAAACCAACAGACGAGGAACCTTATGCACCAAACAACCCAAAAGGCTTTGTTGGCAAAGCCCTTGGACAGCCAGGATTGAAACGTTCTGTGCGTGTTGGGGAGACCGGGTTCAGAGAAGTCATAGCTTACCTTCTTGACCATGATAATTTTGCTGACGTGCCACCTACTGCCCTTGTGAAAATCACACATTCTATATTTAACATAAATGGTGGGGTAAATGGTAATATGCATCAGAGGAGACAGCAGACCAGCAAGATAGCATCCCTACAACAGTACGTTCCTCATGATTTTGATGCAAGTGATCATGGAACTTCAAGTTTTCCTGTTTCTGCTGTGCATAGGATAGGGATCTTGGACATACGAATTTTTAACACAGACAGACATGCGGGAAATCTTTTGGTCAGGAAGCTTGATGAGGTTGGAAGTTTTGGCCAGGTGGAGCTTGTTCCTATCGATCATGGTCTTTGCCTTCCTGAAAGCTTGGAAGATCCTTATTTTGAGTGGATCCATTGGCCGCAGGCATCAATTCCTTTCTCAGAAGATGAGCTGGATTATATATACAATCTAGATCCATTTCGTGACTCAGAATTACTGAGGATGGAAGTGCCTGTTATTCGAGAAGCATGCTTGAGGATTTTGGTTCTCTGTACAATCTTCCTTAAGGAGGCAGCAGCTTTTGGTCTTTGTCTAGCTGAAATTGGTGACATGATGAGCAGGGAATTTAAGGGTCATGATGAAGAGCCCAGTGAGTTTGAGCTTATATGTATCGAAGCAAGGAAACTGTTAGATCAGGAAGAATTCTCTTCTCCTGAAGCAGAGCCAGGAGACAAAGATGTGATTCAGTTTCATATAGACTGTGAGGATCATGATTTGGACTATACTGCAAATATAGAGAAGCAACTAAAAATAAGCTCAGGCAAACATGGAACCAAGGTTGGGAGTGGGAGAAACCCTTTTTCTTCTAAACTGGAGGAGATTGTGATGGAGGACGATGGAGAGATTGAAGAGGAGTTGCCCCCAAGGTCAGGTGAATGCACTAGTCCTGAAGAAAATTGGGTGCCTAATGTTGCGAAGCTGTCGGTGTCTATGAGAAACGCTAATATTGGTGAAAAAAGTTGGCAACACCAGGGTGTAAAACAAAAGACTGGCTGTTTGGCCAGTACGTCATCTGGAAACAGGACTGTGAACGAGTTGCCTGCAAGTAGTAGTTTTGTAAAGCTATCGGATATGGATGAAGAGAAGTGGAACCAATTTCTTGAGAATTTTCAGAGGTTGTTGAATCTGGCTTTTGTTAGCCGCAAGCGACGGCTTGTGGGCCAGAGGCAGAGGCTTGGAACCTCCTGCCAATTTTAGGGGCATCATCAAGTTACATTACGGAGGGAACCATTAAAACTCTGAATAAAGACTTTGATGTGTCAAGTGATAGCCTGAACTATACATATGGATGCAGAAGCTATAGTTCCGTGTGTCTGAACATGAGTATTTAGTTGCCATAGATTATGAGTAGCTTGGCGGAGAAAGCTTTTGCATCAGCATGTAGAGCTGAGGTCTTACCATATATGTGGAGATTGTGTTCTAGATATGTTTCCACTTTAAGTTCACTTAGTATGATGAATAAATCAGATCAGAGAAGTGCACGAAAATAAATTTGCCTTGGGGCAAAACCTGTGCTTCTCTTGGGGAGCTATAAACAAGTTGTGTGTTGCTGTAATTCTTCTGTTGCCTAAAGTTATTACAGTTATTTATTAAATTATTTTGTCAGATTTCATCTCATACTCAAGGTGTAAGCGGTGCATTTGTCACGACGTGCCCACATCGCCTAGCCATATAAGATTGAAAAATTTGTTCCTATATCCCTTCTCTTCAACAAGCTTCCAAAGTACCATGCTTCTAAATGTTTATTTTCTGTGGGTGCTCTTATTTGGGTATACTCAAAACTCGAACTTGAACAAAGCAACGGCCAACGTGGGGTCTGTTTCATGGGAAGCACGCGGCCCCCCCCCCCTTTTGGGTTCCTGTTCCTACTCCTTCGTTTTCCCTTCTGATTTTGTTGCTTATTAATCAATTGGTTATAGACAACTTTTGATTTGCTTTTGATGGTGTGAAGTTATTAAACGTCTGCAACAAATATGGATAATGAACCTTTTTTTTTTTTGGCAAGAATATGAATAATGAACTTGTACATGGCCGAACAGACCTCCGTTCAAAGAAGAACCACCAGCGAATCTAGGACGCTCAAAGCTGGCCACGGTTGACTCCTTGCATTTTTCTTTTCCAAATACTCAAGTCTGGGGATTCAAGAAAAGCTGTAAGAAGATAAAAGAAAGGGAGAGATTTTAATTGGAAAAAAGAAAAGAGAAGGGGAGGAAAGTTTTTAATACAAGGGAGGAATTTTAAAAAAAATCCTAAATAAATAATTGTTAAATTTTAAAATTCTAAATCAGTATTAGATATTATATTCGTAAAAAAAATTACTACGCTCAAAAAATAAATAACAACACATTTTTATAGTAATTTTTAATTTAAAATTTTAAAATTTAACAGTTATTTTTTTAAATTTTTTTTGAATTTTAATGGTATTTTGTTTAGTTTAAGAGAAGAGGGAGAGAGCGAAATTTTTATATAAAAAATTTTATCCTCATTTTATTTTTATACAATGAAATTTTTTTATATACATTTTGAAATAAAAAGAGTCATTATTATCACATAATTAAATATTATATATTAGGGAAAATGACAAGAAAATGACTGTTGAATTCTAAAATGACAAAATGGGCATGTAAATTACTGAAATGACAAAATGGGTATGGGGTATCAATCTGGAATTTGAGTAATTCGCCAAAAAGACTGAAATGCCCCTGAATCAGTCTGAACTCATGAAGACAAAGGCATGACACGTAACATGAGGGAGAGATGAGAAGCTGAAAACGGAGGCGGAGCAGAGTCGAACGCTGAGAAGACGGAAAAGGTAAGGAAAATTTCTCCTAAAATGCTGTTATCTACTCCTCCAACTCTCACCATTGTACAAATCTGATTCATTACGGTGGAATTGCTTTGTGGGCAACCTGGTTTGTAGTGAGAGAGGGGTTGAACGTGGGTATTACGTAAGAAAGTGGAGCTTAATGATGGGTTTGGGTTTTCAAGTCGGTTTACTGGTACATGGTCTAATGGGGATGGGTTTATGAGTGTAGATGGTTTAAATGAAGAATCTGACCAGGATGAGAGAGTGATACATCGGAAATGAAAAAATGGTGGGAACTGATAACGTGGGCATGAAGATTGAGGGCTAACAGTAAGCATGAGGTGGTCAGTGTTGTCAAATTCATTATTGGAATTGTGAAATCCCATATTTAAGTTGTCAATGTAGCAAGTGTGCGCGGACGTATTTTGGGTGTTGCATTTTTTGTGAAATCGCAAGAAAAGTTTCGAAATCCTGATAAATGAAATTGATTATTGGGGAACTAAAATATTGATTTATGCTTCTGTGGTGCAGGTTAGGTAGCTTTGATGACATCTAACATTGGGTCAACATCTTCAAAGCGTCTTGCTTGTTACTTTCATGTGGGTGGGAAGTTTGCAGAAAATGGTGATGGTGAAGTTAAGTACTATGGTGGAACTGTCAGGGTAAGAGTGATCAAGGAGGGTATAAGGCTTGAAGATTTGAGGGTTATGATAGGAGAATGGTTTGGTGTAGATAGTAATGGTTGCGACATTAAATACACATTGGGCTTGAATGATAGGATATTAATAGATCTTATTGATGATGATGAAGTTGACAACCTATTTGAGTATAATGATAGTAATGCACATGTATACGTAGCAGCTAAAGGTAATGAGAATACGGAGGAAGAAGTGGCTGATCGAAACAGGTAAGTCACAAGTTTCGGATTATGGAAGTTGTTACTTGCGATAATGTTGTTGTTAATATCATAACAAATGTTGTAATTATACATGCAGCATGTCAAAATTGTCAGGACTGTCACAGCAAAATGATGAGCCAATGATTGAGGATGCTGTCGAATGTGTGAATTACATAGCAGCTGAAAATGTTCTTAGCCTGCCATATGCAGTAGAGAGTGCACCAACTCCTTTGCCAGGAATGAATTCCCTGAAATGGAAAACAGTATTGTTAGGATTGAGGCAGACTTTTCCAGATGCGGATGATTTCAAGAAGAAACTACACAAATTCAGCATTGCAAACAAATTTGAGTATAAATATGTGAAGAATTCTAATGCCCATATGTATGTCAAATGCAATGTTGAAGGTTGTCCATGGAGGATCAGTGCAAGAGCAGCTGTAAAGAGTACTCCAGCATTTTTACGTGTAACGACATTCAAAAATGAGCATGTTCATAATGCCCAAGACAATCTTCATGTGACACATGGTAGATCAGCTAGCTTGACATCATCAATTATAATTGAAGAGGTTAGGGATCATATAGACATGCGTCCAAATGATATAAAAAAGAGGTTGGAAAGAGATTATGGTGTGAAGTTGACATATAAGCAAGCATACAGGGCCAAGGAAAAAGCGTTGGAGGACATACATGGCAGACCTGATCATTCTTACATGCTTATTCCATGGATATGTGACCGGTTGAAGGAAACCGATGACAAAACAGTGGCAAAATGGGTGGCTGCAAGGAACAACAGATTTGAGCGTGTATTCATAGCCTATGGGTGTTGTATAGAGGGTTTTATTGCTGGTGCTAGACATGTACTGTATATTGATGGAAGTCATTTAAGTGGACCGTATAAGGGGACACTACTTTCAGCGTCGGCTTATGATGCGGACAACGAATTATTACCTTTTGCCATTGCGATTGTGAAGGGAGAGACGCTTGAGGATTGGACATGGTTCTTACATATGATCAAGGAGATAATTGGGTCAATGCAATTAACAATCATTTCAGACCGACACAATGCAATTATAGGTGCTGTGCAAGCAATATTCGGAGGTGAGCGACATGCGTACTGTTACAGACATGTTAAGGAGAATTTCAGTACACAAATGATCAAGTTAAATAGAGGAAGAAGGAAGACAAGTGGCAACACAAGGGAGGATGGACTGCATTTCCTAGATGCCATTGCATATGCAAGGCTTGACACAGAGTTTGATCAAGCAATGGATAACATGAGACACTTCAATTCCCAATTATTTGAATGGCTTGTCAATCATGGTGATATTCACAAGTGGGCCTTAAGCAAGTTCCCTTTTAAACGATGGGACAACATAACAACAAACCTTGCAGAGTCATTCAATGCGTGGATGCTGAAGGAGAGAAGATATAATGTTGCCCAACTTATACATGAGCATCGTGAAAAAGTAGCCAAGAAGATGTATGCAGCAAGCATGGCAATGAGCAAATGGAAGAATGGTGTAGGCCCAAATACAAATGCAACATTGATGGAAAATGTGGCGAGATCTGCACAGATGTTAAGTGTTCCTTACGGAAGGGGTAGGGTGTGTGTCCATACAGCAAAAGGAGCCATTAATGTTGATCTTGGAAAAGGTGAATGTAGTTGTGCAGCTTGGCAAATGTCAGGCATCCCATGCCCACATGCATGTGCAGCTATCAAGGCCTTGAATTGCAATGTGTATGATTTTGTTGAAGAATGCTACAAGATTACGTCCCAACAAAAGATTTATGGTAGGACGATGACTCCAGTGGTGACAATCGACATGCCAAATCCTAATAACTATCGGCTGCAAGATATAGCAAGTCAAGTGTTTTTGGCACCACCTTTGACTAGTCGACCACCTGGAAGGCCTAGGATAAATAGGCAAGAGTCGCAGTTTCAAAACAAGAAGGTCTACCATTGTAGTGCATGCCAGCAAGTTGGCCACACAAGAAGAACATGCAAGAATCCAAACCCAACTTAAGGTTTCATGTCAATACCAACAGGGGTAATTTTTTTGTTATAGGAAAGGAATGACTCTTGAACCCTTTTTAATTTTTTTGGGAGAAGGGTTGATAGGTAGGCTATCTTTTTTGTTAATGATGTTAACTGGGTAGGAGATGTTCTGTAATCTGAATGACAAGAAAACATTAGGCGGTAGGTTAATCCTAATGTTAACTTGTCATTTGGATATCAGTTATGTAGCTTCTGTCATGGGCCTACTGGTTTTTAGTAAATATCATTACGTCAGTGGTCAATTCCATTACAGATATAGTAAAGTCTGAATGTTAATGTAAAAATCGTATGATGGGTAGGCTATCCTTTTTGTAAATGATATTCACTGGGTAGGATATGTTTTGTAATGTGAATGGGGACGAAACATTAGGTAGTGGGTTAATCTTACTGTTAACTTGTCATTTGAATATAAGTTATGTACCTTCTGTGATGGGCCTACTGGTTTTTGGTAAATATTGTCACTTCAGTGGTAAATTCAATTACACATGTAGTAAAGTCTAAATGTTAATGCAGACATCCTATGATGCTCTTTTGGTGTACTTCTATGCTATTTTGGCAACACAGATGACCTTTTGTTTAATGCCCTCAAGGGAGATGGTGGAAGTTGCCAATGGGTATGACTGGAGTGGTTAATGTCATCAACGATGTTGTTATTCACATTACCAATGTTGTTATTATCATTTCCAGGCTAGTGAAACTCCCTGAAAATATGTTACTTGACTTTGAAATAAAGGAAGTGGAAGTGGAAAAAGCAGAGTGGTAAATATCATCACTAAAGTTGCAATTAAAATTACCCATGTTGTCATTATCATTACGGGGGTAGTAAATTTCCTGAACAATTTGATGCGTGGGTTTGACTTAAAGGAACCGGAAATGGGAAAAGCAGACCGGTAAATGTCATAACTGAAGTTGCAATTAACATTTCCAATGTTGTCATTATCATTACGGGGGTAGTACAATTTCCTGAAGAATTTGATGCGTGAGTTTGACTTAAAGGAACCGGAAATGGGAAAAGCAGAGTGGTAAATGTCGTTACTCAAGTTGCAATTAACATTTACCCATGTTGTCATTATCATTACGGGGGTAGTACAATTTCCTGAAGAATTTGATGCGTGGGTTTGACTTAAAGGAACCGGAAATGGGAAAAGCAGAGTGGTAAATGTCATACGAAGTTGCAATTAACATTTCCAATGTTGTCATTATCATTACGGGGGTAGTACAATTTCCTGAACAATTTGATGCGTGGGTCTCAGTTAAGGGAACCGCAAATGGGAAAAGCAGACGGTAAATGTCATTACTGAAGTTGCAATTAACATTACCCATGTTGTCATTATCATTACGGGGGTAGTCAAATTTCCTGAACAATTTGATGCGTGGGTTTGACTTAAAGGAACCGGAAATGGGAAAAGCAGAGTGGTAAATGTCATTACGGAAGTTGCAATTAACATTTCCAATGTTGTCATTATCATTACGGGGGTAGTACAATTTCCTGAAGAATTTGATGCGTGGGTCTCAGTTAAGGGAACCGCAAATGGGAAAAGCAGACCGGTAAATGTCGTTACTCAAGTTGCAATTAACATTACCCATGTTGTCATTATCATTACGGGGGTAGTCAAATTTCCTGAAGAATTTGATGCGTGGGTCTCAGTTAAGGGAACCGCAAATGGAAAAGCAGACTGGTAAATGTCGTTACTCAAGTTGCAATTAACATTACCCATGTTGTCATTATCATTACGGGGGTAGTCAAATTTCCTGAACAATTTGATGCGTGGGATTGACTTAAAGGAACCGGAAATGGGACAATTTCCTAAACATGGGGATGCAAATGGGGAAACCATAGTGGTAAATGTCATTACTATAGTTGCAATTTCCCTTAACAATGTTGTGATTTTCATTACCCAGGTTGTGAAATTCTGACAATTTATACGTGGGGACGAAAATGCAGTTGCAAAAAGGAATAGCGAGGTGGTAACAATCATTAAAAAAGTTGTAATTTTCATTACCAATGTTGTCATTCTAGCGAAAATGGATTCAAAAAAAGTGATTTGGGCTTGAAAGACTTCAGATGCAAATGGCAACAGCGATGTCGTAACTATCATTACAGAGGTTGCAATTCTCAATCCGAAAGTTGTTAATCCTATTACTTGTGTAGTTAACCTGGGTCCAAGTGGATGTAATTTGGGGCACAAATAATCAACTTGTGATTATCATCACGGAAGTCACATGGCATGTTGTAAATTTCATAACTCTTTTACTCAAATTATCCCAAAAAGGATTGCAATTAGGCCAACAACTGGCAGCCACTTAGACTTCAAACTACATAAGACTTCAAATATTAAGACTTCAAACTAACACTCCTTTTACAAATACTATATGCCTAATCTACATAATGTCTCCTCCTATCACAGATGGCGTCTTTTGGTCAGTGTGGTGGCTTGGGTTGATGAAAGCAAGCTTAATGCTTCATCACGTCTTGAATTAAGCTCATGATTCACTAGCCACCACATGAGGTTTCGTCGGAATTCAGCCACTTGTTCATCCGTATAGTGAAGTATCTCACCGGGCTTCCATTTACTCAACCATATTAATACATGAACACCGCAGTCTCGCCTGCACATCAAAACATACCAACGATGTAAAAGAATGAAAATAACACATTGGGCTACTTTGAGACGTAATAATATCAACAACATAAACCACTCACAGATTGTTTTGTTGCGGAACAGGAGCCCAAATGATATCACTCATTTTCTTCTTCCCAGTGGCATTAGGCTTAACTATCTCAATAATGTCATAAAATCTATTCCTCTGCACAATATCATTACGCAATTGTAAATAAAAGGTAAATGAAATGTCAATCATAGAAGATGAGTTGCATTATCCTTACACATTCAGTGACGACGGTCGTCATGTCATCAATAATTACACCCTTCTTCTTGCTCTTCTTCTTACCCTCTAAATTTGGCTTCATTGAGTCCAGCACATAGAAATTCATTGTGCTAGGCTCAAGCACAACACAGAACCAGTGAGCGCCAACAAGTGTGGGTCCAAAGATCAAATCACATTCTCCTATGTTGTAGCCTACATTTTCAGGTAAAAATTGTTTCTTCCGTTTTGTAGCATCCCACAGCTTTGGGTTAGCTGCCATTATTGCCTGAAACATGAACATTTTAGTCATTTATCAATATCAATCGACAAAAAACTAACATCTCAGCAAGCTTACCATAAAATCAGCATAAAAAATGTGCCGCTTCACCTGCCCTTCCTTCTCCATATCAGCCATTAGAGTCTTGCACACAGTTGACATCAGCTGTACGCAAAGAGATTATTGTTTTGATGAACCCAAAATGCAGCATCTACTAAACAATTAAATGACCTCATCACAAATATTCTACTTACCCGGTTACCTATTTTCTCAATTCCGCCAAGTGTCCTTAGCTGATCCCGAGTGATATCTTCATCAGAGATTTTCACCAAAGGCCTAAAAATATGTTGTCAATATCATTATGCATATAGTCAATTACCACAAAATTGTAATGAATATGATTACGTGGGTAGTGGATATGTACATACATGTCACCCTCCTTGCTTGAACACATACGGGAAACTATGTCATAAAACCGGTCCTTGTCATCCATGGGCCTCTTTCGCCTCTTAGTTGGCTTTGTCAAAATCCATGGAGAATTGATAGCGGATTTCATCTCCCTTTGCGATCTCCGGAGTTGACATCCCTTGTCCATGGGGGACAAGGGCAGGGGAGACTCCATAATTTCTTTGTCTGCACCTTCTGCTGCAACACCAATGTCATCACCCCTATCTGAGCCAGTTGCATCATCGTCTCCCTGACCATCTCCCCCGTGGAACTCATCTCTATCATCACCTTCGTCATCAGACTCATGTCCATCATGATCATGGGAGTCTTCATCGCCAAATGCATCATCATCTCCCTTATCATCATCTGGGACGTCAATAGGGTCCTCATCATCTGTGGTCACATTATTTTCCTCTATCCTTATCTGCACCTTATCTAGCTCATCTTCCATTGCACTTATAAGCCTCATAGTGCTTAATTCGATCTGAGCCATCAATCGTCCGTGCAACTTCTGTAACTCCTGCAGCAAACAATTTAAAATGAGTAAACACTTTTTTCATGAGATTATTTGCTAATGAGAATGAAAATTAGTAATGAAAGCACATACCGGGTGTAAATGAGCCACACTTCTGCGTTTTCCTTCATCCTTCCCACTTCTATCCATACTTCCCTTGCCCTTATACAGTAAACCCCTCTTGCTTTCCCTCTCCTTCTTTTCCAGCTTCCTTATCCTCTCATCAGTCCAGAATTGAATGGCATTTAGGGACCCTCTCTCAACAGTTTTGGATAGTGGGAAGTGCTCAGCAAAATATAACTACAATAGTAAATCATTAACTTGCCAATTCCACAAATAAAGAAAACAATAACTTAGAAGCATAAGTCAGAAATACATACCAACAGGAGGTAGATGCATCCTCCCACATTGCAGCTTCCTTCATCTTCATCTTCGTCTTTCTTTGCTTTTGTGTACACTTTCACATAATCTCCCATCTCTTTCCACAAGTGCTTCACAATGTACGTGGCCCAATCAAATTGGTGAAATCCCTTCATGGTACAGCACATGACTCTTATTAGCTTGTCACTCACAGTTGTTTGTGAAGTAGGAGTTAAAAAACTCCCAAGTGTGTACAGCATAAACAGGAACTCAAACTCATCTTTCTTCTGCCCAGATTTAATGTCATTGAGTATCTTCGTATAAGGGACTTTACCAAATTCCTCCTTCAACCTCTGGTATGTCTCATCATCATCACATACGTCCATTTTTACCTTCTCCCCTGTGTGGGGTACACCCAACAAGTTTGCAACATCATTTGCTTCTATTTCCTTTATTATCCCTCTTATTAGAAATTGATGGGTAGGCGGATCATATGCTCGGAGAACACATACTATGAGGTCACGAGGGAGTCTCTCACATCCAATGTCAAGTAAATGGCCAAAGCCTAAATTTTGTACCCTCACTTTCAAATCTTCATCATCTTTTATGAAGTCCACTAATGACTTAAATTGCCGAACCGAGCAACGAGTGCTAAAAGCCACTTTTTTCTTCCTCTTCTTCTTCATCCCTTCCTTTCTTGATTGCTTCACCCTATCACTGTATTTCTTCTGCTCCTCTGGTGTCAACTGCTTCCATGCCTTTGATGCCTTTTTCGCTTGTTCAGACATATTCTTAAACTTCTCCCCACCCTTAAGAAATTCTCGTCTAAACAACATGTAGCCATTCTTCACTTCTTCACTTGGCCCTCCTTCTACAACAAGCATAAATAACTAAATCTGGTCAGTTGAACAGCTCAACTTTCTTTGCATTTCAAAAAAGTTGTCATTACCATTTCCAGTGTAGTCATTCACATTATAGGTGTTGTTATTTAGCCACAAAATGAACCTCGACTATTTACTACTCATATAACTAAATTTGCTGATCACGTAATGAATGTTATTGCTTCTTTCTCACTTCACAGAACAGAGCAGAAAATAGAGACTAATGACATAATACACTTTAACAACAAACTAAAAACAATCTAACTTACCAAACCTATATAACTCAACCACTTAATTCCTATTACAACTGCATATTACCGTTTGTCGCAGTCACAGTTACTTCGCCAACCTCCTCCATGACAGCAATGCGATTGATGCTTCTCAGCACTTCAGCGACCTCTACCTCTTCAATCCTCAAACCAGCAGATTAATCTCTACCTCTTCAATCCTCAGACCAACAGATTCAAAAATAAATGAATATGCATTAAAAGTGATTCTTTCTCGATGAAATGTTACAAAATTTGTATCTTCAAGTAACTTATATTATGGAAATTACTACTACACAGTGCCACAGATGACCAAGTAAATTATACCAATACATAAGAAGGCCACAAAGGTTATTCTCACTTGGTACATACTGAAATGAATATGCATGTTCATCCCCAGGTAAATTGCACCGCTAAATGACTGAGGTTATGCCCATTAGGTAGCTATATCTTCAAAACAGAGTTCTACCCACGAAAAGTCACCCCTTTCAATTTATTTTACAATGTTAAATTTGCATAACCAATATGGGGATACAGTTGAACTCATTTTAGTCCCATACACAATGCTAAAAATGTGCAATGCCCATTACACGAACAGACCAAACAAGGGGGCGGAAACAGGAAGCATCCTGCTCATGTGCGACAGTGGTCTCAATTTATGGGCATCTAAAAAGTAGTGTAGCAATCATAAACACACACGTATATTATGCCTTCCAACATTACAGCAACACAGCAATCAGACAACAACAATCAGAGAGATATCTCGTCAAACATGGACCGAGTTATATGAATCAGAGCAAGCAAGCAACTTCTGTAATTCCGTCACACACAGAAGCACCGACTTTTAATCTAATCTACCTTTACATTCCATTTTAAGCCTTTACCATTGCTTCCCCCTTTACAACCAACATTCACCGTTTTCCCCAAATTAAAACACTCCAATCAGACAAGCACAAGACGGAGACATTTGGGTGGCTTACCGGGGTCCGAACGAATATCGACTTCTTCCTCAACCGGTGACGACCTTACAGGTGCTCTCCCTCGAAATCTCTCTCTCTAGCCACCCCCTCTCCCTTCTGAAGATTGAAGCTTCTCACTGGTTTATTGCTTCTCACTACGACCCACGGAAAAGACGAAGAAGCCGGACGCTATTCACATTCCTCGTTCACAGTTCCTCAACCATGCCAATGTGAGACTTGCGACAACCATATGCAGTTTCGCCGAGTGCAATGTGAGAGTTCGGAGAACCCTATGGTCTATGCAGTTTCGCCGAGTGGAGAACCGCCAACCAAACTCCAGTTCCGTTGCACAATATCCCGCCCTCTGATTCCCGAAAAAATTAAGGGCATTTCAGTCTTTTGGGCGAATTACTCAAATTCCAGATTGATACCCCATGCCCATTTTGTCATTTCAGTAATTTACATGCCCATTTTGTCATTTTAGAATTCAACAGTCATTTTCTTGTATTTTAACAGTATTCTTCTGACGTATTAATGGTTTATATATATATAATATATATTATTATAAAAAGTATTAAAATAACATAATATAGATAACTACTGAAACAAGAAGATGGGGGGAATGGGGATGATTTCACCGAAAGAAAAGATGTTGGGGATGAACACGGACGGAGACGGGATATCGGGAAAAACAAAGAAAAAGAGGCGGCGAGCTGGAAGCAACAGAGAGAAAGATATTTGAATCCAGGAGCTACAACCTCGTGAGAGCCATCAACATGTCAAGGAGTAGGAGAAAGAAGATGAAGATGGTGTCGGAGAGCTAATGAGGAACGTGGGCGTACAGGAATGGCAGTGATAAA
>NW_021637881.1:0-43211 GCF_004799145.2 Neltuma alba | reverse complement strand
TCTGCCACTGTCACCTCTGCTGCTGGCCTTTGAAGTTTGCATCTTCTCCTTTTCCTTCCACGTATCCTGATCTGGATACCTGTATGCATGCTGAGATGGCTGTTGCAACCTTCAAGGGACCTGCTAATGGTGAATTGTGGGAATAAAAGAATGGAACGAAAGCCTTCTGGAAAGAGGCGAGTATTTGTGCAGACGGAAAGTGGCTCTGTTTTGGGAATAGAGTTAGATGGAAGTGACAATGCCCATACTGTGAAGACTAAGCTACGACTTGCATTAAATGTTCCAACTGAGGAAAGTTCACTTATATGTGGTGATATGGTCTTAAAAAATGATCTGAGTGAAGTTAGGAATGATTCTCCACTTCTTCTCACCAGGAACTTTTTGCATAGGAGCTCATCTACCCCATGTCTGTCACCTACTGGTAGAGATCTTCAGCAGAGAGATCAGAGTGGACCAATTGAGATATTAGGTTACTCAGATCAATTTGCTAGAACAAACAACTGGTTGATGATATTATGAAAGCATTAAAATTTGGTGTTGAACCAATCCCCATTCAGAGAGGACTGGGAGGTGCTTATTATTTTAGGAACTGCCATGGTGAAAATATTGCTATTGTAAAACCAACAGACGAGGAACCTTATGCACCAAACAACCCAAAAGGCTTTGTTGGCAAAGCCCTTGGACAGCCAGGATTGAAACGTTCTGTGCGTGTTGGGGAGACCGGGTTCAGAGAAGTCATAGCTTACCTTCTTGACCATGATAATTTTGCTGACGTGCCACCTACTGCCCTTGTGAAAAAAATCACACATTCTATATTTAACATAAATGGTGGGGTAAATGGTAATATGCATCAGAGGAGACAGCAGACCAGCAAGATAGCATCCCTACAACAGTACGTTCCTCATGATTTTGATGCAAGTGATCATGGAACTTCAAGTTTTCCTGTTTCTGCTGTGCATAGGATAGGGATCTTGGACATACGAATTTTTAACACAGACAGACATGCGGGAAATCTTTTGGTCAGGAAGCTTGATGAGGTTGGAAGTTTTGGCCAGGTGGAGCTTGTTCCTATCGATCATGGTCTTTGCCTTCCTGAAAGCTTGGAAGATCCTTATTTTGAGTGGATCCATTGGCCGCAGGCATCAATTCCTTTCTCAGAAGATGAGCTGGATTATATATACAATCTAGATCCATTTCGTGACTCAGAATTACTGAGGATGGAAGTGCCTGTTATTCGAGAAGCATGCTTGAGGATTTTGGTTCTCTGTACAATCTTCCTTAAGGAGGCAGCAGCTTTTGGTCTTTGTCTAGCTGAAATTGGTGACATGATGAGCAGGAATTTAAGGGTCATGATGAAGAGCCCAGTGAGTTTGAGCTTATATGTATCGAAGCAAGGAAACTGTTAGATCAGGAAGAATTCTCTTCTCCTGAAGCAGAGCCAGGAGACAAAGATGTGATTCAGTTTCATATAGACTGTGAGGATCATGATTTGGACTATACTGCAAATATAGAGAAGCAACTAAAAATAAGCTCAGGCAAACATGGAACCAAGGTTGGGAGTGGGAGAAACCCTTTTTTCTTCTAAACTGGAGGAGATTGTGATGGAGGACGATGGAGAGATTGAAGAGGAGTTGCCCCCAAGGTCAGGTGAATGCACTAGTCCTGAAGAAAATTGGGTGCCTAATGTTGCGAAGCTGTCGGTGTCTATGAGAAACGCTAATATTGGTGAAAAAAGTTGGCAACACCAGGGTGTAAAACAAAAGACTGGCTGTTTGGCCAGTACGTCATCTGGAAACAGGACTGTGAACGAGTTGCCTGCAAGTAGTAGTTTTGTAAAGCTATCGGATATGGATGAAGAGAAGTGGAACCAATTTCTTGAGAATTTTCAGAGGTTGTTGAATCTGGCTTTTGTTAGCCGCAAGCGACGGCTTGTGGGCCAGAGGCAGAGGCTTGGAACCTCCTGCCAATTTTAGGGGCATCATCAAGTTACATTACGGAGGGAACCATTAAAACTCTGAATAAAGACTTTGATGTGTCAAGTGATAGCCTGAACTATACATATGGATGCAGAAGCTATAGTTCCGTGTGTCTGAACATGAGTATTTAGTTGCCATAGATTATGAGTAGCTTGGCGGAGAAAGCTTTTGCATCAGCATGTAGAGCTGAGGTCTTACCATATATGTGGAGATTGTGTTCTAGATATGTTTCCACTTTAAGTTCACTTAGTATGATGAAAAATCAGATCAGAGAAGTGCACGAAAATAAATTTGCCTTGGGGCAAAACCTGTGCTTCTCTTGGGGAGCTATAAACAAGTTGTGTGTTGCTGTAATTCTTCTGTTGCCTAAAGTTATTACAGTTATTTATTAAATTATTTTGTCAGATTTCATCTCATACTCAAGGTGTAAGCGGTGCATTTGTCACGACGTGCCCACATCGCCTAGCCATATAAGATTGAAAAATTTGTTCCTATATCCTTCTCTTCAACAAGCTTCCAAAGTACCATGCTTCTAAATGTTTATTTTCTGTGGGTGCTTTATTTGGGTATACTCAAAACTCGAACTTGAACAAAGCAACGGCCAACGTGGGGTCTGTTTCATGGGAAGCACGCGGCCCCCCCCCCCTTTGGGTTCCTGTTCCTACTCCTTCGTTTTCCCTTCTGATTTTGTTGCTTATTAATCAATGGTATAGACAACTTTTGATTTGCTTTTGATGGTGTGAAGTTTATTAAACGTCTGCAACAAATATGGATAATGAACCTTTTTTTTTTTGGCAAGAATATGAATAATGAACTTGTACATGGCCGAACAGACCTCCGTTCAAAGAAGAACCACCAGCGAATCTAGGACGCTCAAAGCTGGCCACGGTTGACTCCTTGCATTTTCTTTTCCAAATACTCAAGTCTGGGGATTCAAGAAAAGCTGTAAGAAGATAAAAGAAAGGGAGAGATTTTAATTGGAAAAAAGAAAAGAGAAGGGGAGGAAAGTTTTAATACAAGGGAGGAATTTTTAAAAAAAAATCCTAAATAAATAATGTTAAATTTTAAAATTCTAAATCAGTATTAGATATTATATTCGTAAAAAAAATTACTACGCTCAAAAAATAAATAACAACACATTTTTATAGTAATTTTTAATTTAAATTTTAAAATTTAACAGTTATTTTTTTAAATTTTTTTTGAATTTAATGTATTTTGTTTAGTTTAGAGAAGAGGGAGAGAGCGAAATTTTTATATAAAAAATTTTATCCTATTTTAATTTTTATACAATGAAATTTTTTTATAACATTTTAAATAAAAAAGAGTCATTATTATCACAAATTTTTAATTATTATATTATTAGGGAAAATGACAAGAAAATGACTGTTGAATTCTAAAATGACAAAATGGGCATGTAAATTACTGAAATGACAAAATGGGTATGGGGTATCAATCTGGAATTTGAGTAATTCGCCAAAAAGACTGAAATGCCCCTGAATCAGTCTGAACTCATGAAGACAAAGGCATGACACGTAACATGAGGGAGAGATGAGAAGCTGAAAACGGAGGTGGAGCAGAGTCGAACGCTGAGAAGACGGAAAAGGTAAGGAAAATTTCTCCTAAAATGCTGTTATCTACTCCTCCAACTCTCACCATTGTACAAATCTGATTCATTACGGTGGAATTGCTTTGTGGGCAACCTGGTTTGTAGTGAGAGAGGGGTTGAACGTGGGTATTACGTAAGAAAGTGGAGCTTAATGATGGGTTTGGGTTTTCAAGTCGGTTTACTGGTACATGGTCTAATGGGGATGGGTTTATGAGTGTAGATGGTTTAAATGAAGAATCTGACCAGGATGAGAGAGTGATACATCGGAAATGAAAAATGGTGGGAACTGATAACGTGGGCATGAAGATTGAGGGCTAACAGTAAGCATGAGGTGGTCAGTGTTGTCAAATTCATTATTGGAATTGTGAAATCCCATATTTAAGTTGTCAATGTAGCAAGTGTGCGCGGACGTATTTTGGGTGTTGCATTTTTTGTGAAATCGCAAGAAAAGTTTCGAAATCCTGATAAATGAAATTGATTATTGGGGAACTAAAATATTGATTTATGCTTCTGTGGTGCAGGTTAGGTAGCTTTGATGACATCTAACATTGGGTCAACATCTTCAAAGCGTCTTGCTTGTTACTTTCATGTGGGTGGGAAGTTTGCAGAAAATGGTGATGGTGAAGTTAAGTACTATGGTGGAACTGTCAGGGTAAGAGTGATCAAGGAGGGTATAAGGCTTGAAGATTTGAGGGTTATGATAGGAGAATGGTTTGGTGTAGATAGTAATGGTTGCGACATTAAATACACATTGGGCTTGAATGATAGGATATTAATAGATCTTATTGATGATGATGAAGTTGACAACCTATTTGAGTATAATGATAGTAATGCACATGTATACGTAGCAGCTAAAGGTAATGAGAATACGGAGGAAGAAGTGGCTGATCGAAACAGGTAAGTCACAAGTTTCGGATTATGGAAGTTGTTACTTGCGATAATGTTGTTGTTAATATCATAACAAATGTTGTAATTATACATGCAGCATGTCAAAATTGTCAGGACTGTCACAGCAAAATGATGAGCCAATGATTGAGGATGCTGTCGAATGTGTGAATTACATAGCAGCTGAAAATGTTCTTAGCCTGCCATATGCAGTAGAGAGTGCACCAACTCCTTTGCCAGGAATGAATTCCCTGAAATGGAAAACAGTATTGTTAGGATTGAGGCAGACTTTTCCAGATGCGGATGATTTCAAGAAGAAACTACACAAATTCAGCATTGCAAACAAATTTGAGTATAAATATGTGAAGAATTCTAATGCCCATATGTATGTCAAATGCAATGTTGAAGGTTGTCCATGGAGGATCAGTGCAAGAGCAGCTGTAAAGAGTACTCCAGCATTTTTACGTGTAACGACATTCAAAAATGAGCATGTTCATAATGCCCAAGACAATCTTCATGTGACACATGGTAGATCAGCTAGCTTGACATCATCAATTATAATTGAAGAGGTTAGGGATCATATAGACATGCGTCCAAATGATATAAAAAAGAGGTTGGAAAGAGATTATGGTGTGAAGTTGACATATAAGCAAGCATACAGGGCCAAGGAAAAAGCGTTGGAGGACATACATGGCAGACCTGATCATTCTTACATGCTTATTCCATGGATATGTGACCGGTTGAAGGAAACCGATGACAAAACAGTGGCAAAATGGGTGGCTGCAAGGAACAACAGATTTGAGCGTGTATTCATAGCCTATGGGTGTTGTATAGAGGGTTTTATTGCTGGTGCTAGACATGTACTGTATATTGATGGAAGTCATTTAAGTGGACCGTATAAGGGGACACTACTTTCAGCGTCGGCTTATGATGCGGACAACGAATTATTACCTTTTGCCATTGCGATTGTGAAGGGAGAGACGCTTGAGGATTGGACATGGTTCTTACATATGATCAAGGAGATAATTGGGTCAATGCAATTAACAATCATTTCAGACCGACACAATGCAATTATAGGTGCTGTGCAAGCAATATTCGGAGGTGAGCGACATGCGTACTGTTACAGACATGTTAAGGAGAATTTCAGTACACAAATGATCAAGTTAAATAGAGGAAGAAGGAAGACAAGTGGCAACACAAGGGAGGATGGACTGCATTTCCTAGATGCCATTGCATATGCAAGGCTTGACACAGAGTTTGATCAAGCAATGGATAACATGAGACACTTCAATTCCCAATTATTTGAATGGCTTGTCAATCATGGTGATATTCACAAGTGGGCCTTAAGCAAGTTCCCTTTTAAACGATGGGACAACATAACAACAAACCTTGCAGAGTCATTCAATGCGTGGATGCTGAAGGAGAGAAGATATAATGTTGCCCAACTTATACATGAGCATCGTGAAAAAGTAGCCAAGAAGATGTATGCAGCAAGCATGGCAATGAGCAAATGGAAGAATGGTGTAGGCCCAAATACAAATGCAACATTGATGGAAAATGTGGCGAGATCTGCACAGATGTTAAGTGTTCCTTACGGAAGGGGTAGGGTGTGTGTCCATACAGCAAAAGGAGCCATTAATGTTGATCTTGGAAAAGGTGAATGTAGTTGTGCAGCTTGGCAAATGTCAGGCATCCCATGCCCACATGCATGTGCAGCTATCAAGGCCTTGAATTGCAATGTGTATGATTTTGTTGAAGAATGCTACAAGATTACGTCCCAACAAAAGATTTATGGTAGGACGATGACTCCAGTGGTGACAATCGACATGCCAAATCCTAATAACTATCGGCTGCAAGATATAGCAAGTCAAGTGTTTTTGGCACCACCTTTGACTAGTCGACCACCTGGAAGGCCTAGGATAAATAGGCAAGAGTCGCAGTTTCAAAACAAGAAGGTCTACCATTGTAGTGCATGCCAGCAAGTTGGCCACACAAGAAGAACATGCAAGAATCCAAACCCAACTTAAGGTTTCATGTCAATACCAACAGGGGTAATTTTTTTGTTATAGGAAAGGAATGACTCTTGAACCCTTTTTAATTTTTTTGGGAGAAGGGTTGATAGGTAGGCTATCTTTTTTGTTAATGATGTTAACTGGGTAGGAGATGTTCTGTAATCTGAATGACAAGAAAACATTAGGCGGTAGGTTAATCCTAATGTTAACTTGTCATTTGGATATCAGTTATGTAGCTTCTGTCATGGGCCTACTGGTTTTTAGTAAATATCATTACGTCAGTGGTCAATTCCATTACAGATATAGTAAAGTCTGAATGTTAATGTAAAAATCGTATGATGGGTAGGCTATCCTTTTTGTAAATGATATTCACTGGGTAGGATATGTTTTGTAATGTGAATGGGGACGAAACATTAGGTAGTGGGTTAATCTTACTGTTAACTTGTCATTTGAATATAAGTTATGTACCTTCTGTGATGGGCCTACTGGTTTTTGGTAAATATTGTCACTTCAGTGGTAAATTCAATTACACATGTAGTAAAGTCTAAATGTTAATGCAGACATCCTATGATGCTCTTTTGGTGTACTTCTATGCTATTTTGGCAACACAGATGACCTTTTGTTTAATGCCCTCAAGGGAGATGGTGGAAGTTGCCAATGGGTATGACTGGAGTGGTTAATGTCATCAACGATGTTGTTATTCACATTACCAATGTTGTTATTATCATTTCCAGGCTAGTGAAACTCCCTGAAAATATGTTACTTGACTTTGAAATAAAGGAAGTGGAAGTGGAAAAAGCAGAGTGGTAAATATCATCACTAAAGTTGCAATTAAATTACCCATGTTGTCATTATCATTACGGGGGTAGTAAAATTTCCTGAACAATTTGATGCGTGGGTTTGACTTAAAGGAACCGGAAATGGGAAAAGCAGACCGGTAAATGTCATAACTGAAGTTGCAATTAACATTTCCAATGTTGTCATTATCATTACGGGGGTAGTACAATTTCCTGAAGAATTTGATGCGTGAGTTTGACTTAAAGGAACCGGAAATGGGAAAAGCAGAGTGGTAAATGTCGTTACTCAAGTTGCAATTAACATTACCCATGTTGTCATTATCATTACGGGGGTAGTACAATTTCCTGAACAATTTGATGCGTGGGTTTGACTTAAAGGAACCGGAAATGGGAAAAGCAGAGTGGTAAATGTCATACGGAAGTTGCAATTAACATTCCAATGTTGTCATTATCATTACGGGGGTAGTACAATTTCCTGAACAATTTGATGCGTGGGTCTCAGTTAAGGAACCGCAAATGGGAAAAGCAGACTGGTAAATGTCATTACTGAAGTTGCAATTAACATTACCCATGTTGTCATTATCATTACGGGGGTAGTCAAATTTCCTGAAGAATTTGATGCGTGGGTTTGACTTAAAGGAACCGGAAATGGGAAAAGCAGACTGGTAAATGTCATTACTGAAGTTGCAATTAACATTTCCAATGTTGTCATTATCATTACGGGGGTAGTACAATTTCCTGAAGAATTTGATGCGTGGGTCTCAGTTAAGGGAACCGCAAATGGGAAAAGCAGACCGGTAAATGTCGTTACTCAAGTTGCAATTAACATTACCCATGTTGTCATTATCATTACGGGGGTAGTCAAATTTCCTGAAGATTTGATGCGTGGGTCTCAGTTAAGGGAACCGCAAATGGAAAAAGCAGACTGGTAAATGTCGTTACTCATGTTGCAATTAACATTACCCATGTTGTCATTATCATTACGGGGGTAGTCAAATTTCCTGAACAATTTGATGCGTGGGATTGACTTAAAGGAACCGGAAATGGGACAATTTCCTAAACATGGGGATGCAAATGGGGAAACCATAGTGGTAAATGTCATTACTATAGTTGCAATTTCCCTTAACAATGTTGTGATTTTCATTACCCAGGTTGTGAAATTCTGACAATTTATACGTGGGGACGAAAATGCAATTGCAAAAAGGAATAGCGAGGTGGTAACAATCATTAAAAAAGTTGTAATTTTCATTACCAATGTTGTCATTCTAGCGAAAATGGATTCAAAAAAGTGATTTGGGCTTGAAAGACTTCAGATGCAAATGGCAACAGCGATGTCGTAACTATCATTACAGAGGTTGCAATTCTCAATCCGAAAGTTGTTAATCCTATTACTTGTGTAGTTAACCTGGGTCCAAGTGGATGTAATTTGGGGCACAAATAATCAACTTGTGATTATCATCACGGAAGTCACATGGCATGTTGTAAATTTCATAACTCTTTTACTCAAATTATCCCAAAAAGGATTGCAATTAGGCCAACAACTGGCAGCCACTTAGACTTCAAACTACATAAGACTTCAAATATTAAGACTTCAAACTAACACTCCTTTTACAAATACTATATGCCTAATCTACATAATGTCTCCTCCTATCACAGATGGCGTCTTTTGGTCAGTGTGGTGGCTTGGGTTGATGAAAGCAAGCTTAATGCTTCATCACGTCTTGAATTAAGCTCATGATTCACTAGCCACCACATGAGGTTTCGTCGGAATTCAGCCACTTGTTCATCCGTATAGTGAAGTATCTCACCGGGCTTCCATTTACTCAACCATATTAATACATGAACACCGCAGTCTCGCCTGCACATCAAAACATACCAACGATGTAAAAGAATGAAAATAACACATTGGGCTACTTTGAGACGTAATAATATCAACAACATAAACCACTCACAGATTGTTTGTTGCGGAACAGGAGCCCAAATGATATCACTCATTTTCTTCTTCCCAGTGGCATTAGGCTTAACTATCTCAATAATGTCATAAAATCTATTCCTCTGCACAATATCATTACGCAATTGTAAATAAAAGGTAAATGAAATGTCAATCATAGAAGATGAGTTGCATTATCCTTACACATTCAGTGACGACGGTCGTCATGTCATCAATAATTACACCCTTCTTCTTGCTCTTCTTCTTACCCTCTAAATTTGGCTTCATTGAGTCCAGCACATAGAAATTCATTGTGCTAGGCTCAAGCACAACACAGAACCAGTGAGCGCCAACAAGTGTGGGTCCAAAGATCAAATCACATTCTCCTATGTTGTAGCCTACATTTTCAGGTAAAAATTGTTTCTTCCGTTTTGTAGCATCCCACAGCTTTGGGTTAGCTGCCATTATTGCCTGAAACATGAACATTTTAGTCATTTATCAATATCAATCGACAAAAAACTAACATCTCAGCAAGCTTACCATAAAATCAGCATAAAAAATGTGCCGCTTCACCTGCCCTTCCTTCTCCATATCAGCCATTAGAGTCTTGCACACAGTTGACATCAGCTGTACGCAAAGAGATTATTGTTTTGATGAACCCAAAATGCAGCATCTACTAAACAATTAAATGACCTCATCACAAATATTCTACTTACCCGGTTACCTATTTTCTCAATTCCGCCAAGTGTCCTTAGCTGATCCCGAGTGATATCTTCATCAGAGATTTTCACCAAAGGCCTAAAAATATGTTGTCAATATCATTATGCATATAGTCAATTACCACAAAATTGTAATGAATATGATTACGTGGGTAGTGGATATGTACATACATGTCACCCTCCTTGCTTGAACACATACGGGAAACTATGTCATAAAACCGGTCCTTGTCATCCATGGGCCTCTTTCGCCTCTTAGTTGGCTTTGTCAAAATCCATGGAGAATTGATAGCGGATTTCATCTCCCTTTGCGATCTCCGGAGTTGACATCCCTTGTCCATGGGGGACAAGGGCAGGGGAGACTCCATAATTTCTTTGTCTGCACCTTCTGCTGCAACACCAATGTCATCACCCCTATCTGAGCCAGTTGCATCATCGTCTCCCTGACCATCTCCCCCGTGGAACTCATCTCTATCATCACCTTCGTCATCAGACTCATGTCCATCATGATCATGGGAGTCTTCATCGCCAAATGCATCATCATCTCCCTTATCATCATCTGGGACGTCAATAGGGTCCTCATCATCTGTGGTCACATTATTTTCCTCTATCCTTATCTGCACCTTATCTAGCTCATCTTCCATTGCACTTATAAGCCTCATAGTGCTTAATTCGATCTGAGCCATCAATCGTCCGTGCAACTTCTGTAACTCCTGCAGCAAACAATTTAAAATGAGTAAACACTTTTTTCATGAGATTATTTGCTAATGAGAATGAAAATTAGTAATGAAAGCACATACCGGGTGTAAATGAGCCACACTTCTGCGTTTTCCTTCATCCTTCCCACTTCTATCCATACTTCCCTTGCCCTTATACAGTAAACCCCTCTTGCTTTCCCTCTCCTTCTTTTCCAGCTTCCTTATCCTCTCATCAGTCCAGAATTGAATGGCATTTAGGGACCCTCTCTCAACAGTTTTGGATAGTGGGAAGTGCTCAGCAAAATATAACTACAATAGTAAATCATTAACTTGCCAATTCCACAAATAAAGAAAACAATAACTTAGAAGCATAAGTCAGAAATACATACCAACAGGAGGTAGATGCATCCTCCCACATTGCAGCTTCCTTCATCTTCATCTTCGTCTTTCTTTGCTTTTGTGTACACTTTCACATAATCTCCCATCTCTTTCCACAAGTGCTTCACAATGTACGTGGCCCAATCAAATTGGTGAAATCCCTTCATGGTACAGCACATGACTCTTATTAGCTTGTCACTCACAGTTGTTTGTGAAGTAGGAGTTAAAAAACTCCCAAGTGTGTACAGCATAAACAGGAACTCAAACTCATCTTTCTTTTGCCCAGATTTAATGTCATTGAGTATCTTCGTATAAGGGACTTTACCAAATTCCTCCTTCAACCTCTGGTATGTCTCATCATCATCACATACGTCCATTTTTACCTTCTCCCCTGTGTGGGGTACACCCAACAAGTTTGCAACATCATTTGCTTCTATTTCCTTTATTATCCCTCTTATTAGAAATTGATGGGTAGGCGGATCATATGCTCGGAGAACACATACTATGAGGTCACGAGGGAGTCTCTCACATCCAATGTCAAGTAAATGGCCAAAGCCTAAATTTTGTACCCTCACTTTCAAATCTTCATCATCTTTTATGAAGTCCACTAATGACTTAAATTGCCGAACCGAGCAACGAGTGCTAAAAGCCACTTTTTTCTTCCTCTTCTTCTTCATCCCTTCCTTTCTTGATTGCTTCACCCTATCACTGTATTTCTTCTGCTCCTCTGGTGTCAACTGCTTCCATGCCTTTGATGCCTTTTTCGCTTGTTCTTAAACTTCTCCCCACCCTTAAGAAATTCTCGTCTAAACAAATGTAGCCATTCTTCACTTCTTCACTTGGCCCTCCTTCTACAACAAGCATAAATAACTAAATCTGGTCAGTTGAACAGCTCAACTTTCTTTGCATTTCAAAAAAGTTGTCATTACCATTTCCAGTGTAGTCATTCACATTATAGGTGTTGTTATTTAGCCACAAAATGAACCTCGACTATTTACTACTCATATAACTAAATTTGCTGATCACGTAATGAATGTTATTGCTTCTTTCTCACTTCACAGAACAGAGCAGAAAATAGAGACTAATGACATAATACACTTTAACAACAAACTAAAAACAATCTAACTTACCAAACCTATATAACTCAACCACTTAATTCCTATTACAACTGCATATTACCGTTTGTCGCAGTCACAGTTACTTCGCCAACCTCCTCCATGACAGCAATGCGATTGATGCTTCTCAGCACTTCATCGACCTCTACCTCTTCAATCCTCAAACCAGCAGATTAATCTCTACCTCTTCAATCCTCAGACCAACAGATTCAAAAATAAATAAATATGCATTAAAAGTGATTCTTTCTCGATGAAATGTTACAAAATTTGTATCTTCAAGTAACTTATATTATGGAAATTACTACTACACAGTGCCACAGATGACCAAGTAAATTATACCAATACATAAGAAGGCCACAAAGGTTATTCTCACTTGGTACATACTGAAATGAATATGCATGTTCATCCCCAGGTAAATTGCACCGCTAAATGACTGAGGTTATGCCCATTAGGTAGCTATATCTTCAAAACAGAGTTCTACCCACGAAAAGTCACCCCTTTCAATTTATTTTACAATGTTAAATTTGCATAACCAATATGGGGATACAGTTGAACTCATTTTAGTCCCATACACAATGCTAAAAATGTGCAATGCCCATTACACGAACAGACCAAACAAGGGGGCGGAAACAGGAAGCATCCTGCCTCATGTGCGACAGTGGTCTCAATTTATGGGCATCTAAAAAGTAGTGTAGCAATCATAAACACACACGTATATTATGCCTTCCAACATTACAGCAACACAGCAATCAGACAACAACAATCAGAGAGATATCTCGTCAAACATGGACCGAGTTATATGAATCAGAGCAAGCAAGCAACTTCTGTAATTCCGTCACACACAGAAGCACCGACTTTTAATCTAATCTACCTTTACATTCCATTTTAAGCCTTTACCATTGCTTCCCCCTTTACAACCAACATTCACCGTTTTCCCCAAATTAAAACACTCCAATCAGACAAGCACAAGACGGAGACATTTGGGTGGCTTACCGGGGTCCGAACGAATATCAACTTCTTCCTCAACCGGTGACGACCTTACAGGTGCTCTCCCTCGAAATCTCTCTCTCTAGCCACCCCCTCTCCCTTCTGAAGATTGAAGCTTCTCACTGGTTTATTGCTTCTCACTACGACCCACGGAAAAGACGAAGAAGCCGGACGCTATTCACATTCCTCGTTCACAGTTCCTCAACCATGCCAATGTGAGACTTGCGACAACCATATGCAGTTTCACCGAGTGCAATGTGAGAGTTCGGAGAACCCTATGGTCTATGCAGTTTCGCCGAGTGGAGAACCGCCAACCAAACTCCAGTTCCGTTGCACAATATCCCGCCCTCTGATTCCCGAAAAAATTAAGGGCATTTCAGTCTTTTGGGCGAATTACTCAAATTCCAGATTGATACCCCATACCCATTGTCATTTCAGTAATTTACATGCCCATTTTGTCATTTTAGAATTCAACAGTCATTTTCCCTATATATTAACAGTATTCTTCCTGACGTATTAATGGTTTATATATATATATATATATATATATTATAAAAAGTATTAAAATAACATAATATAGATAACTACTGAAACAAGAAGATGCGGGGGAATGGGGATGATTTCACCGAAAGAAAAGATGTTGGGGATGAACCACGGACGGAGACGGGATATCGGGAAAAACAAAGAAAAAGAGGCGGCGAGCTGGAAGCAACAGAGAGAAAGATATTTGAATCCAGGAGCTACAACCTTCGTGAGAGCCATCAACCATGTCAAGGAGTAGGAGAAAGAAGATGAAGATTGGGTGTCGGAGAGCTAATGAGGAACGTGGGCGTACAGGAATGGCAGTGATAAAATTGACCGAAAGTAAGAAAAAGTTTCTCTCCCCTCTAAAAACCCCTGATTTTGGGGGAAGAGTGAGGAGGGAGGGGGAGAGGAAAAGGACAAAAAAATTTCCCTCTCTTCCCCTCCTACTTTCTCAACCAAACACCATTGCTTCGTCCCTCTCCTTTCCTTCTCCCAAAAGCTCTGAAGAGTTTTAAACCACTAGATCTATGATGGAAAGTCCAAATTTAATACTTTGAGAAAATATTGTTAAAATATAAAAACATATTACCTTCAGTGCCTAATGTAAAATTAAAAACTAAATAACTTATTTATAAATATTTAAAAAATTAATTAAAAATTTATTTATAATAAATTGATGTTATCTTTTTAAAAATATTATTGTTAATTAGATCACTTATGAAAATTTCTTAATATATGTAATCACCATAATAAATATTTGTAAGCAAAATAAATAAATATCGAAAACCAAAAATAGTATTAGTTTTCAGAAAAATAATGGATTGTAGTGTTATTATATCTAGAATCAAATTAAATATCTAGCAAACTCTTATATCAAAAACCAAAAGTGATATTAGTTCTTTTTTCCCCCTCTGGAAAAAAGCGGTATTAGTTGAATCTAATCTAAGCCCTTTTGCGGTATATTTGACAATTCAGATCTACAGTGAACATTAAGTGAAAGGAAATGTTGTCATGGTTGACTCCCATTCTCTTTGATAGACATTGAAATAAGCTCATTGACCATTAAAGAATCTATTGATTTCAGCAAGGATGCCACACATTCCAATTACGATATTACAGAAATACTTTACCCAATATTCATTACTTTTTATAATCGCTACTGAATAATACACTTTCAAGAAGAATAATAGCAGTTATTTTGTATCTTTATATTTCTCCCTTTGCTATTAATGGGTCACCATTAGCTCATCTCTTTCAATTTACTCCTTTTCGTGTGACATTAGGAGAAATTGAACTCTTAACCTGCCCATACCCCTCTCCAGTCTCCACGATCAACAATTGTCATTTGAGCTAACTTCGGGTGACTCTTTTCAATCTAACTCTCCAATAATTACTAGTAATATTCATATTAATGGCACTATTTTAGAATACTAATTGCTTTGTAAGCTTTGCAAAATGACTTTAAAAAAAAAAAAGGAAAGCAGTGAAAGTTAACTTAAAAGGCCTCCAGCAATAGTTCATTTTCCATGTACGAAATTCAATTTTCCGTCTCCCAAAAATATGTGTTGCAACCATTGCGTTTTCATACCACTTCTTTTGATTTATTCCCGTGAAAGATGCAATTTGGCAGTATTTTCGGATTACAAACGAACCTTGGAGTGTAAATATAGTTGACGGAAAGTTATCATTTGCTGGTTTGGTTCGAGTTTACTGGCAGAAATGCAAATTAAGTGAGAGAAATTCGAATTTAAACCATCGTGTGACGCATTATATCCATATGGCTTTCCGGCAAATGAATCTTCATGCTCGTCCATGGCTTAATATTATGTCGCACGCATGTTGGAAAGAACTGCTACGAGGCACAGATGTCAGCACCCCCAGTGCTTTTGCTATTTTACCTCTTGCAAGAAGATATGAAGCTAAAATTAGTACGTAGAATCCATGAGTTAATCAACTCTGATATCAGGTCAAGAAAGGAAAATCATCTCTAGTGGTTCCCAGTTCACTGGTTCTGGGAAATACAGTGAACATTATAATAATGTGCATCTACATTAGGTTCTATCTTGTTGAACTGAAGAGCTGAAGGGAAAATCGCAGTTTTCTAAGTTTTCTTTCATCTGAAATGGCCTTACTTTAGTCTGGCCAAAAAAAAATAAAAGAAATAAATGGCCTTACTTTAGAATCTCTCTCTCTCTAACAGGCGCGCGCGCGCACAACTACAGAATTTTTTGTACTTGATTTTTCATTTTACTACTTTCCTGAGTTGAATTAGGATTGATTAGCAGTCCTCAATTACCCCTGTTTTCCTCCAGAGATGTAGAATTTGGTCAGCGGGGAAGGCAGATGATGGTTTGCTCCAAAATTTTTCGAGTCTGGTATAATCATCCTCAATTATCCTCTTAATAAGTAACGTGAACATCTGCAGACAACTGAGACAATAGCTTCAAAAATTGGAGGTAGTTGTTTCATCAATCTCCTGTACATTTCAGTTGTTTCTAAACGAGTACAAAAAGAGACTCCTCCCCAAGTAAAAGCAATTTTGTTCATCCAGTTTCTCCAAGGTTCATGGCGGTTAACCTATTTAATTCAACCTGATCCTCTATTCGGCTCAAAGCTCTGGAGAAGTTACTGCCTGCAAATGACAAGGTATCTTCTTTCACAAGGCGCCTTTCTTTTATTCTCAATATACCCTGAGAAACCTCACCAATGGAAGGGCGTTTCCTGGGAGATCTGTGCAAACATTTATAAGCAATTTTAGCAAGCTGCCTTACTTCCTCAAGGTTGCATTTTCCTACAAGTTGTTTGTCAAGTATCTCATCTACGCCATCATGTTCCATTGCAGCCTTACAGAAAAAAGATGAGCTAATTAGAAGAAAACCAAAAATCTAGGAGCATGGATTACAATGCAAGCATCAAGGGACGCTCTATTCATGGCATAAAGAAAAAAGAAAGAAATTCTCACAAGGTTAATATATTCCATCAAATTTTGGTGAGGGTGAATGGCTGTAATGAGCTCAAAAATGATGATACCAAAACTGTAGATG
The DNA here is from genome assembly GCF_004799145.2 of Neltuma alba. Lineage (NCBI taxonomy): Eukaryota > Viridiplantae > Streptophyta > Magnoliopsida > Fabales > Fabaceae > Neltuma > Neltuma alba. Next base: position 26,542 of record NW_021637881.1, on the reverse strand, counting down.
TCACTCTTCATTGTGAACTTGTTTGAGGAAACGTATGCTGGGTCCATGTAGCCGTATGTACCTTTAAGGCCTGAATTCCGGCCATCAAAGACCTCTTCCTTTGACAACCCAAAATCAGCAACCTGCAAAATCACAAATTTGGAAAATAGTTGATATCTCACGAACATAATAATCATAGATGATTCGTACTGCAGCGTTCACAGTCACAATAAGTTCTTATTATTCTGATTGTTACGCTGAAGTTATCACAAGAATGTGCAACCATGGCGTGTCAGAAAGTCATATTACATGAACTTGCAAAAAGGCAAACCGCTTCGCATGTACAAGATGGGTATAAACTTGAGAAGAAGAAAAAAATAGCTATGAGGTAAGAACAAGTTTGGAAAAATCTTATTTATTATTAAGCAGGAATTTGCTCGTTAGTGATAAAAAGTAATCTCTCACAGCAGCATCTCATTAACAGAGTTATATTACTTCTTATCTCCAAAGTAAAATTGAAGAGGAAATAGGTGAGGGCAGAGGAGGAAGGGAGAGCAGTGGCCTAGAAATGCTAGTCAATTGGAGCAATCAACACCTATTAAAAACATATTTAAATAACTTTACGTATGCATATCATCTCTCTCTCTCTCTATATATATATATATATATTTATAAAATAAAGAAAGGAATGTAGGCTAGGTGTGAGGTATATGACCATGATCAGCAATGCATTTGGTAACTTCAATGGTAAATTCTTTTTACTTAGCAACTAACAAAAAATTTGCCCTTATAAAATCTCTTAAACAAATGCTTTTGAAATTCTTCTTTTATTAGTGAAAGTTGATAGATTTCTAATTCCTTGGATCACAATAACTTGGAGGATTGAATATCATAAGAAAATTTTAGAATCCACATTGGTAATCTAATATATCAAAACACACGGGCTCAAAGAGAGCTTACCTTAGCTCTCATCGAATGATCTAACAATATATTGGCAGACTTCAAATCACGATGTATAACGGGTGGTACTGCCTGTCCATGCGTATTGATATTAAACGAATGTCTTTCACAATGTGTATAAGAAATATAAAAATAATAAAATAAACATACTCCTTCGTGAAGGTATTCAATTCCATGTGAAATATCAATAACAATTTGAAGCCTTTCGTTCCAACTCAAAGCCTTTACATCACCTAGAATAAGGGAAGGTATTTTAAAAAAAAAGAAGAAGAAGCATATTCTCATGTGTGTCTCAGCTAGGGACAAAATAAAAAAACAAAGGAAAAGTATAAATTACCCCTGACCTTCAGAGCATATTCAAACACCCCCTTCAACATCAAAAACAATAAATTACCCCCCTACACTATAATTCTTTAGCATATGTGAATGTAGGGATCCTTTTTTTTTTTTTTAATATTTTAACTGCCCATGCTCACTTTTAAACCAATGGAGGCATACCATGTGACAAAGGAAAGATGTGAACCGACATCCTCGTAGATGGGGCAGTTTTAAAAGCAGGAGGTTGAAAGTTTAAAAGACTAATGTTTGATTCTCAAAATTGAAGGGATGCATATGCATTTTTTCCCATCGAATGATGGTTTACCAACAAAATGCTAGAGTAAATTGATTATTTATTTCCTGAAACATTCTTTTTTTTTTTCAATGTGGTCCTCCACATATAAAATCCCTCAACCTAGCTTCTTATCCATCAAAAGATAAAGTCTCCTAATTTAGTCCAAAAACATTTTTCCCTAATCAAAGTTAACACATTGTCAAGCAAAAAGAGAACCACATGTGACCAATAACGAGTGATACGAACTTGCCCAGGTGTCTTCAACTTCAATCCCCTAAACAACATTGGTCGTGTTAGAGACTTGGAGCTTAACTATAGTGCATGAAAGAGTTACAAATGGTTAATGAAGGACCAATTTGATTGGGGAACTAAATTGAGAGGCTGTATCTCTGGAAGATCAAACTAAAAAAAAAAAATTCCATTTATCGTTCCATTGGATGGGGATAAGTTAGTCTCAATATACAGTTAACATAACAATAAAAGTTCTTTAGAAGAAGAAAAGATGTTCAACTTACTGTATAAAAGGTTTGACAAGCTTCCATGGCTCATGAACTCATAAACCAGAATACGCTGTCCCTTATCTACACAATATCCTACTAAATTCACAAGATTCCGATGATGCAATCGTCCCAGCAAAAGCACCTGTAACATTAGAAAAGAAGGACTTAGTTGCCTAAAGATAGATTTAAATTGGTCATATAGGTTCTCAAACAAAAACAAGTTTCGCAAGTATGACAAAACCAAGTTGAATTGTGGCCCTCCTTTGCAATTTCAGACTAACAATAATGTCTTCTTCCGATGAAAAGAAGGAATTAGTTGCCTCTGTAGGCTATCATGTGCCCACCATGATAATCACATCGAACAATGTGCTTACAAACTCCAAGAACTCCTTAGGTTACAACATTCAAGAATGATGACCAACACAAGAGTTGCACTAACTGACACTATATAACTTGACTGAATTTTTAAGTTAACATGAAAAAGAAACTGTTCAAAACACGGGCTAATTAAGACCGATTTAAATTATCCCGATGCATAAAGTTCCTTCAGATTTGCCTAAACAATAAACAACAACCATCAAATCATCTATGATCTCTTGACCAAACCAAACAATTAAAGATGCTAGGAACAAGACAAGGAAAGGAAACAGAAATTATAGAATCTTTTTCAATGATATTTAGCCTAGCATCAAGATCAAGGTAGTTGTTCGCTCACACCTCTGTTTGGAATTCTTTCTCCCCTTGTTTAGAATTAGAGTCAAGCACCTTCACAGCTACCACCTCTCCTGTAGGCATTGTGGCTTTATAAACTGTGCCAAATGATCCTTGTCCCAAAATAGTTGTGAAATTCTGTGTAGCCTTTTGGATCTCTCTGGATATATAAAGGATCAGATATACCATTACCAATGTTAAATGTCTCTGTATAAGTTATTTTATATGCAATTCCCTGTCCTACTCTTTTTTTTCCTTTTACTATCCTGTATCACACTATGAAACTTTGTTATCAAGAGACAGCAGAACCTTCACCAATCCACAAACAATCAAAACATTTTAATATCAACGACTAAGAAGCTTTTCATTCCAGTAATAGCTATTTAATAACAAAGTTTTGAAGGAAAGAAATAGAGAGGACAAAAGAGAGAGATATAATACATACTTGTATGAGTACTTTGAAATGCCAGATGTTGGAGAAAATCGATCTTTGTTTTGATGACTCCACCAAGAGACATTGGAGTTTCTTTGCAGATTTTCTGACATCGAATTGGATATGGAACTTGTAAGAGAGGCACTAAAGTCAGTGCTTGTTCCTAATCCATTTGTGCGTATTGGAAGAGTGGTTAAACTACTCTCTTTTGCAGAATATGTAAGACGAGCATGCTTCTTATACCACCTTATCCCAAAAAATATAAGGGAAGCGATAAAAATTCCAAAGGCCACGCCAACTGTAACACCAATGATAACTAAAGTAGCTTGGCGAACCATTGTTTGACCTCCCTTGATGTAAACAATGAAATCATCTTGCAGAAGACTGGTTCTAGATAGGTCCACTGTCACAAAATTGACATTATTTTAAATTTAATTCAGGACTCCATCCATCAAGAACTAACAGACTTGACATTCAAGATATTAAGTAACATGAGTTCTTATTATATTTATTTTTCTGTCTCCAGGAGGGAGAGAATAGAGGTACAAATAATTACATTGGCTGTTCATTTGTTGCAAACGTAAACATACCATAAGTTGCTGCTAATTTCGAGTGTTGGAGTTATATGGTTGGAACTACCTCTCATGCCAAAATATGGAGGAGAGTGCCTCACAGAACCACAACAAATTGCAAGAGTACCTTGAGAAATACTTATCGATATTAAAATATTTTGATGTTCTCTTTAAGTATCAGCATCACAACTATGACATAAGGAGAGAATTTGATGGGGACACCTTGATTATGACACTGAAATTCCGCAGCAAATATCCATAAATATTAAGAGAAATTACCTGAGATGCATAGCTGGAGAACATATTAAAGAAATAAGCACCAATTGATATGCATCTCAGCATAAATCAAATTTTATTAGTTTCCCCAACAAAATTTGTCAACTAATTGGAAAGATATACAGATTTGATGGTTTATGATCACACTGTAGTTTTGCAGCAAAGGCTTCAGCAGATAGTTATCTATTCACAAACTCATCAACCGTACCCCCCAAAAAGTGACTGTTTTCAGAACACATCAAAAACCAAAAAGAAAAACGAGCGAGCAACAAAAATCCTTCCGGAACAAACAAGCCCCCTACAAGAAACAGAACAATCCACAAAGCCCAACAGAAGAGAAACAAGGAAAAGCCAGAGTCAATGATCGTTTCAAAGAGCATGAAAAGCCATAACGAAAATCAATTCGTACCAATTCAGCAGAAAAACGCCACCATAATGGAATAACCACTTTTTGCATGAACCACGATCATGAACTCGAACCCCGTCCAATTTTATGCGTGTTTGGGAAGCAGAGTAAACGACATGGATTAAGTAACGACCAAGAGGTGGAAGAAAGAAACTGACTTTTGAAAGCAAAAGGGAAACTCAAATAGCACAGGCAAGCGTGAGTTGGAGCGGGACGGAAATAAAAAGAGAAACGCGGATTTGGTGGTCATGACGGCAGTGGAGTGGCTCCAAAATTTAAAGAAAGCACGGAGCCGGAAAATGCATTGCTACCATTTCATTCTGTAGTAATATTGGATGTCCTTGTGGGCCCACGCTTAATTATAATACTAGGGAATACTAAAAAAATTCATAAAATTAATTATTTATAATAAATAAGTATAATTTTTTCTAATATATATTTGTCAATCATGTGTATTAAAATGAAAACTCTTTAATATCTACAACCATCACGAGGACTATTTTAAAAATAAATAAATATAAAAAAACAAAATAGATTACAATTTTATATTTAGAATTAAATTAAATTTTTAATTAGTTTTTATAGTTAAGATCAGGGATAATATATGTCAGCTAATAACTTAAGTAAATTAATTTGAGAAATGTGACAAATATAGGAGATAAAACGAAAAAAAATTTTAAATTTATATCAAATCCAAGCCTAACAATCTGTATCATGAAAATTGAAAAGAGGTAGATAAGTTATTTTACTTAAATCAAGTGTCTCAAATTGATTATGTTAAGTTTTTTAATCGCTGCCATGTGTCCTTTGAAAAATAATTGCATTAATGCATAGGGCTATCCGCCTTTCAAACATACCTGTTTGCCTGCCTCCTAAAGCCTGCATGATTTTTGATGTTGCTCTTTGGTCTGAATCTTCAGAGAAAGCGAGACGTCCTTAGCATTTGGTCATCTTCCTCAAAAAGTTGGCATCTTGCACCGTATCCTCCCTCATCTGGGATCTTTTTTTTCTTTTAAGTAATTTGAAATTCTGGGACTAAAAAATTTCTTTCTATATCCTGAAATAAAAATATGATAATAGATATTCAGTATAAATATAATGTAACGTGACGGGGACTAATCGTTAAAAAAATTTCATTTTATATGTCATATAATTTCATCAAGGAATATAATGATATGTAAAACGAATTACTAATTTCTGTCCTAATCATGAGAGCTAGTTGACTAATTTAGAAAAATTAAGAAAAAAAGTTAAGTTAATTATTTGTAATAAATAGGAATTGTCTTTCTTAAAATATCCTTGCTAATCAAGTGTGTTGGCTAGAACTATTATTATTAAAAGGACAACCTTAAAAAAAATACATAAATATGAAAAATAAAGTGAATTGAGATTTTATATTTATAATTAAAATAAAAATTAAATAAAATCTTATATTAATAACAGGACATAGTAGTTAATTATTGCTCTTGCCAGCTTCTAATGTTGATTGTGGCGGCTAGTGATTGACCTAGTTGGACGCAACTTGAGCACTCAATTACGTCATACAATTTTTTTGCGTATTATTTTCATGTGATAATACACTGACTTCTACAATGATTTTGACTTGTTATTATGCGAACCGAAAATCATAATCAATTAGAATCCACTTGTTATTATGAGCAACTAAATCCTAACATGTTAAGAATACATTTAGGATTTTAATTTTTACACATAGCCAACGAATAGTTATTTTATGGTAACTTTAGACTGCCAATATATTATATTTTATTACAATATATTGATTGAAACAAATATTTTGTGGTGAACAATAAAAGAGATGGCGTCATCATTCGCCTTCTTAGTTTTATTTGAAATATTTTCTTGACCGAGCAAAAAGAGAAGAAAATCCCAAAAAAAACAAAGAAGAATCCCAGAAAAAAAATTTAAAAATTATTAAATCTCAAATCAAATTTGATAACATTTTAATAGATTTTGACAATACTTAATTTATAAATGATAATATATATTTTTAATGATTTTTTATTTAGGATTTAATAATTTTGAACTTTTTAAAAAAAAAAGATTACCTACGATAATTTCATTGAAAACGTGAGTCGGTAGTAGAAAGTTTTTACGTGGTCCATCACCTGTTAGGGCTATGCATTGAAACGGTGGCATTGACTCTCATATTCTATACTAACTCGGTTCTAATCATTGTGTGTGGCCCGACGCCCCTGTCTCTTGTATAGGTCTAAATTCCCACCTACCAAATCATTATTTATCTATTTTTCCTGCACTAACAGAAAAATAATACAAACGTTTTTTTGAAAAAAAAAAAAAAAGGGCATCCACGCCCCATAAGCTTCCGAGAAACTACTCCCAATATATCTAGCAAAATTTCTAGTATTTAATTAAGATTATATATGTCAGACACCCTGAAAGCAGAATGGTCACAGGCTCACAGCTTTGAGGGTCCGTACCAAACGAGGAAAAATAAGAGGTGGAGGGAAGAGAAAAATTTTAATAAGTTTGATTTAAAAAATTAAGAAAGTAAGATTAAAAGCTTTTAACTAATTTTTATTACTCTTTTATAGTACTACTTTTTTTTATTAAAATTTCAAAACCCCACTTCTTTAATTTTTTTAAATTGAGCTCATAAAGGATATATTATGAAGATTCAATGATGTTCAGCAATCATAATGCATTTTACATCTATGATTCTAACGGAAACAAACCACAAAAAGTCCTATAGCTGTCTCTTGTCACTGATAAAAAAAAAAAAAAACAAACAACAACAAAAGGCTAAGCCAAAACTTATTTTCTTCTTCCTCCTCTTCAGTTTCTAGGCTCATGATTGTTGATAGGTGGCTTGCCGTTGGCCATTCCCTTGTAATCCTTATCCATCAGATTCACGACCTCATTTGCAACCTTAATAAGGTTTTTAGCTTCATCTTTCTCAGGATGTTGTTCTTCAGTCATTTGTCTTTCAGTAGGCCTTGAAGGATTCTTCAACCTGCCTCCACCTGCCACCTTTGCATTAGAATATTGCAAACAGAAACACTTTGGGTTCTTGTCGCAAAACTTATTCCTTGGAATTACAAAATTGATGCTTTTCGATGCCTTTGGCTCCAATATGGTCATATGCTCCTTCTGTGGAAATTATTGAAATTAATGTTGGGTCTGACGTTTATTTTTTACAATAAACAAGTAGTGAATTTGCAGAAGATTATTAATATTCTGTTATCAGTAGAGAGAAGGTACACTAGAGACAAGCTCTATAAATGAGCCATTAACAGTAGGGAATTACTTCATATATTGAAAAATCAGAAAAGAACTACAATAAATCTAGAACCTGATAATTCATTTGAACCAGTAAGTTCGCCGTAGACTTCTTCAAAGCATCATCCTCCTTTCCTGAAGGACCGAAGCAGACACATATGATGAGCCACATTAATAATTTACATGGTAAAGTGCTAGCACATCTCTGTATATGTTTAAGGTATATACAACTTTCCTATGTAAAGACTTAGCACAAAGATATGGGTTTTGAGCATCCAATTAAGTCTAAGAAATTGCAGTAAATGAATTTACATATGAAAGAAACACACGTACAAGCAAGACATTAAACATGTCTTCACAGCCAAGCTGGAGCCAATAGAATCACAAAGGTTTCGATTCCTTCACTCACAGGTGAAAGCTACAAAACCCGCCCTTAGGAACTTCCTGTGGGTGCTAGTTTTGCCCCCACGCTAAAGTCAACTTCTATATCTCCTTCCCTTTCAAAGTTATATACTATTCTCAAAGCTAGGTTGCAACTAAAATCTTTTAAATCCTCCTATGTGCTTCTTTCATTCTTAAAAACCATACTCGGCTCTTTCTGGGCCATAAGGTTGCTTTCCCCTAGCCCTAGCCTCCTCATGTGAGCCGCTCCAATTCTATCAGATAATCCCTGTGAACGAAATGTAATGGATATCTTTACTGATAAAGACATCAAATCTACGATATGTCATGAGACGATAGATTAGTAAACAAACCAGTTATAGTAACCTCAGGTATGTTTACTTTCCTTCCCAGACCTGCAGTTACAGCTTTGAAAATCAGTTCACTCAATCTTTTAGTTTGATCTTGTTGAAGGTAAAATAATGAAGATGACGAAATGATTATTTTACCCACAAAAACTCTTGGTGACAGGTCTCCCAGCGCATTTGTAACCAAGAGAAACCCTAGTAAAAAGCTAGCCAGCAATCTGCGCTTCATCTTTTGATTGATTATTCTTCTCTTGGGGTTGTAGAAGTATTGTTCAACTGAGAGAAAAAACTTAACAGGCAGAACAACCTTGGTTTTACTTTAACAGAGCTAGCATGGATTCTGACATTTAACCATTATATTAATCCTTGGTATGTGGAATTTTTTTTTTTTTTTAAAAACCCATAAAACAGATTAGTAACAATAAAATATTCAAATATAAATTTTAAAACAAAATAGGAGGAGAGAAGTGTTCTGAATTTCAAGTATGAATGTGGTTATCTGGTTTGAACTGAAGCAAACTGAACAAAGCAGTTAAAACTAGTCATTTGATCTTACTCTGCATGTATTGTCTGCTCTGGTGCCTGATGAAAGCATAATATATAAATGAAGCTACAGATCACATGGCATATGGATGAAATATACAATCAGTCTGATCCTCTTGTACCCTACTAATAAGGTCATTTGAAATGCCAGAGTCGGTGCATGACCGCATTGCTTTTAATATTTGAGAATCTTCCACTTTTCCTGTCATATAATCCAAGCACCTGACCCTGAACTCCGTTTAGCATGTCTATGTTCAAGCCAGATCAGCTCAGACAAAAATCAAGATACATCAGATGTATTATACGATATTCATTCAAAATCATGCATCAAACTACAGATGATCTTAATTTAGAACCTAGATGATTGTCGTTTAATATATTAAAGTAAATTGAACTGAACCACCATAAGCTTTCTGAAAGATTATTAACCCATGGCCTATTCATGAGATTCTAGTCGGTAAACAGAGATACACAAGCAAAAGAATAATGAAGGCACATTATCGTTCTTCTTCCTTTGGATAACTTAATATCAATAAAAACTAAAAAAATCTCTCTCCCAACTAGCAAGCAATGAATTCAATGTTTCTGTTGATGTGCAAAAACACAGAGAATGCAAGGTCCAGTCCGCATTAAGCATGTTCAATGCGTTAGCTGCAAGTCTTTTAACCTTGCGGCACTGGTTTTATACACTCTAGATGTCAGCGAGTTCAATTCAGCGATCACATTTTGAGATTATATATCACCGAAAAATTGGGTCCTACAAAGAGAGGCATACGCAACAAAATGATTCAATTGCGTGCAGGACACCCATCTCAGACTCTTAAAATCAGGTCCCGGCCGGTGCATGATTGTATAGTATTTGGTAAGAATTCTTCAAGAATCGCATCCTATCAACAACTGCATGCACGATACAATCTAGACAGCATGGGGTAGTCCATACCACCACAGGCAGTTTTTTGTAAAATGTATCTTATAATTTTTTTTTTCCCCAAGTGTATGAAGATTTCCGTGCGCTGACTTACTGTCCACGTAACTTCGAAAACAGAATGCCAGAACCAACTCAAAGAATCTTCATTAGCAGCTTTCTAACAATTCAAAGATCTCAAACAAGCTGTAACCATTTTCATCCGTTACTCAGGGATCACAACATTAACTACTCCTTAATAACTACTCTTTAATTCCCATATCTGTCAGAATTTTTAGGGGAAAAAAGCTACTAAATGGAGCAAATAATTTGAACACTTTGTTCTTGACTTGACTTGCCACATAACATTATTTGATGTCTGCTCGTGTGGTTTGCACAAGACTAGAAAGCACACACTGGCATTTCCAGAAATCAGATACTCCGAGGAGGCTAAAGTAAATTCAGCTGGGCAGCCAAAATGTTTTCAAAAGGAAAAAATTCCAAATTCGGAGTACTTTATTTTTCTATTTGTTCTATTTTTCTTTTTGCTTTTAGTGGTTTTTTTTTTTTGGGGGGGGGGGGGAATAGCAGCTTCGGCACTCTGGTTGAATATGTTAGCTCCTTATTAAATCAGAGAAACAACACAGGCACAAGAATAGTCAAATCGTATGAAGGGCAAGACCACAAGATCCTAAATTGTGTCATCTTCACTGAGAAGGACACTATAAAAAAAAATAAAAATAAAAGATTCACTGATAAACCGCCAATCGGGGCGAACCCATTTACATGAGAAGTTATACAAAGTTACTGTCCAAGTCAAGCCTTTTTTTTTTTAAAAAAAAAAAAAAGTTGCATTATTCTGGTAACCCAGAAAATGTCAAAACATATTAATTTTGAAGATATGTAATTTCATTGTGATAAAAATTTCCAAGTGATATGCAGATATTCAGGAAAAAAAGGTCTTCTGATTGTACCCTGAACAGCATCCTTCCTTTTTAACATGCCGGCCCCTTGTATAAGTTTGCAACATTTCTCGACCGTATACATCAAAGGCAGAACCCTAATTCACAGTTACACCCACTCCACACAGTTCAATTCCGTTTATGAAGCTGCGTCGGTATTGATGATCAGGTATCTGCTTAGTACTTCTTGTGAGAACTTGACTGATAAACGAATCAGCCCATTGTGAAATAAATTTTGAATTGTTAGAAGGAATTTAATGGTCAAAAAACCATGTCAGGAAGAATTTTCCGGTAAGCCACTCAATTGTCATTTTGAATGGACATCCAACATCATGGCACAGGACTCCAGCTTAGTATATAGAAGCATCAAATCTTGGCTCATAGAAACAAACCTGGCTATTATATGACTGAAGAGCACACCCCCCAATCCAGGACCAGGCCTTTTTATCAACATCAAAAAGAAGGCCCTTCCCCTGGTTCCAAGATGTGAAGCAGATTAAATTGTCCTGTCCAAAGCATTCAAATCTCTCAGCCGATAACCTCAACAAAGCGCGAAAACATTTTGGGGGCATCCTACTTAACTCCACCCACATGATTTTAGCATGATCCAATTCCCAAATTCTCATACTCTGAAGAGTACTATAAAGGCCAATCCTCCCAACAAGAAAAAGACGTTTTTGGGTTCCAGCAACCAAATACCCATCCAATAAGGAGCGTGGGAACTTTGCTGGAATATGTTCCCAGTGACCCGTGTCTATCCGATACATCATCAAACCGAGTGGCGAAAGGGTCTCCAAATACAATCTAGAATCACAATATGCCATCTTTGAAGAGCAGAGATTAACTGCTGGCATTATTTGATGAACTGACCAGCTGTCCCTCTTTGAGTCGTAAACTTCAGTTGGTAAGGACTTGTCACCATATATATCACTGGTGGCTATCAATTTAAATGACCGATCCAGTCGATCAACAGCCATTATGAGCTGCCTCTGCTGATTATAATGCATACTTGGAAGTGTCCTCCAAGTTTGTGTGAGGGGATTACAAACCAAAGTTTTAAATGTTAATCCATCAAGCCCTGAAAAGCAAACAAGACCGGCCGAAGAACCAACTAACCAGAACGCCCACTGCGGCAAAAATGTGAATGGTATTCTATACCAGGTTTTCAGAGGCGAGCTAAAGACCGAGCATTGTGGGGTTTGTGAGTTCTTCCAAAACGTAAGAAGACACGGCCCATGAGATGGCACTCGCGAATGGAACTTGAGAAAGCTACTGTCTTGAAGTAATGAAGACCACCGTCTACAGACAGAACGAAGCCGAAAAATCATAAATGGAGGGACCCTGGCTAAGATCTCATATAACAAGTCCTCAGGCAACATTGCCCAAATATTATCCTCCATTTGAATATCAGTATGCACTGCCTTGCCAAATGTAGCAAGTGTTTCCTCGTCTAAGCCACGCGGTTTGGTCTTAATGACCTTTTGTCTTGACGGGCTAGTGTTCCTCGACCCTGTACGGCCCATAGGGCTCGTATTCCTCGAACCACCAACCCTGGTAGGCGAAACTTGCTTAAAGCATCTTTCATCTCCCCGAGGAACTCCATCATCCATTGATTGAGCGTTAGACACTCCAGACCCGGACTCAGCATAATCCCCATTACAATCCATATTCTCTGTTTTCTGGAAATCCTAAAAGAACCCAATATCTCAAATCATGGGTATTTTAGACACAGCCCTCTATCTGAACCTATTTGAGTCGCATCCAAACGAGTTTTTTCAGATTGCAATTATAGATATTGACATAACCACTGGTAGCCTTTGTTCAAACTCGTCAAGCAATTTCGAAAAACCTATTCCAGATCAAGATGCTAAATGCTCATTTGCGGTCCAAAACTGACGATTGACACCAAGATAAACAAGTAACTCAAGAACATACACAAGACTTTCTAGGCATTGACCAAATAGGGAGACGGTAGACTATAGCTCTGGAGGTCCGAGATAAAATTACCTTCGATTTCGACGTCACAAGGTTCTCCTTGATGAGGAAGCCTGTCAGAACTAGCCAAAGTTAGATTTTAACCCGGAGAGGAGGAAATAAGAACGACAAAATCCTAACCAGAGTTTAGCCTGTTCGGTATATCTCCCTTTGCAAGCCTCCATTGGATTTGATTTACTTTGTCATTATTTGACAAAGTGCAGAACACAGGATAGGAGATTGGAAACGGCGTTCGCGGATATTATCCAGTGCGAACAGAAGCAGAATTCTCGATTGCACCCAAAAAAGAAAAAAAAAAAAAAGGTAAAATTCTCGAAGATTAACCTGCTGAGTATTTATCAGCTGGGCATCCGGCCAAAGAAACCTTTCACTCTATCGAATTAATGCTTATTTATATAATACTCTATAAAATTAATAAAATGGTGTATTATTCATTAATTTAAAGGTTCTCAGTTCTAAGAGTAAACAAAATGCTAGATTTTTGTTTTAAACATGAACTCATGCGCTTGAAAATAAATGTGTGAATTATGGGGAAAAAAATATAAACAAAAATTTATATAACGTCAAAATATGTCATCAAACTTAAAAGAATAATTAGGAGTAATTGCATTATTTGTCTTAAATTTTGCACAAAAGTATAGACTTTATAATTTAATTCAATTTTGAAAACTAATTATTTACAATTTCTTTCAAGAAAAGCATGGGGTTCGAAAATTGGGGCCCACTATTGGTAGCCCATTTCAATATATACCGGGCTCCACTAACGTTCAAGTGGTTGTGCAGGTTTAAAGTTTTAGGGACGAGTCCGTCTAAACTTTTCAAATAAGAATGACTTTACAAAAAAAAAATATATTAATAAAGGGGGGTGGTTGAAACCTGGGATTGTGTTGGTGGTCACATGGAATCATTTAGCATTTGAATTTTAAAACAAAAGAATACTAAGTAAATTTGTCTTGTAAACAAGATCGATGCGGTTCACGCGCCACTGCTTGTCTCTCTCGCAATTTTTTTTAAATGGGGTTCAGGTTATGAACAAAGAAACATTAGTACAAAATAATATACTCAAATGATACTGCTGATATTGATGATCAAGTGATTCCACTAGGCCTTATCTATTTTTCTAATGCATAAAGCCTTTTTTCTTTTTTTCTTTTTTTTTTTTAAATATATAGATACGTTCTTATTCGAAACAATCCTAGTTAAACCACCATCAATCATTAAACATCTAGTTAGTGAGGTCTTTTGCCCACAAGACCTTGAAGAAGCGGGAAGGAAAATAACATCCTCGCATCTGATCAAATCTTCACGGGGAAAATGAATGGGAGGAAAGAAAAAATTTTAACAAGTTTGATTTGAAAATTTGAAAAAACCGAGTTAAAATTTTTTAATTAGTTTTTCATATTCTTTTATTTTACATCTTTTTTTTCTATAAAAAATCTGATAACCCTATTTTTCTAATTTTTTAAATTTATCTCGTTAAAATTTTTCTACACCTTCCTCTCTTTCAATTCATATATGTCAGCATCCTATTGATCCACAAATTTACCAATTTTAGTATGATCATTAACGGTTTAATTGGTTCTTTCATTCTTGACCGTTTCCTGTTCTTCTTGTTTCATCGCACCGAACTGAACTTGCCCCGACCAGTTCCCAGAGTAGCAGGTTAAATGCACTTTACCGGCCACACAACATAACCGCCTTTTCATTTATTTATTTATTTTACTGAATCTCTAACGTGTTGTTTGATTGCGGTGGCTCCACCGCTCAAGCTAATATTCCCAATTCATGGCTCCGCCCAACTTCAAATGGATAATAATAGCATCAAATAACTAGGTCATAATGATTTTTGTGATTAGTCCTGTCATCTAAATGTCACATTTACATACTCATAATGATTCCTGTGATCAATCCTATCATCTAAATGTCACATTTACATACTTTTCAGATTATATATGATTCGGAAATAAATTTATCTAGCCTATCAAACAGTCTGAAAAACTATCTGCCAGACTGCCACTCTTTTCCAAACTTTTCAAGTTAGAGCTCGAAATAGTTGGGTGTGACTCTCATAAGTTTATTTCATACAGCCTTGGTTTATATGACCCCAGGCTCAAAAATTATGTTTAACAGGAAGAAAGAGTTAGGGAGTGTTTGGATAGAAACCAAACCATGGTTTCAGAAGTGCTTTTACGGATTACGAAGTAAATATGTGGAGGAGGTTACCTCGTTTTGCGGAAAAGTGCTTTTGAAACTATGGTTTTGGGGCATCCAAACAGACCCTTAGTCATTTACAAAATAGTTGGGTGTTTAGCAACCTCCAAACCATGGTTTCAGAAGCACTTTTTCGTAAAACGAGACAAATTCCTCAACATATTTACTTCGTAAACCGTAAAAGCACTTCTGAAACCATAGTTTGGTTTCTATCCAAACACCTCCAAATCCCCATAAAAAAGTACTTACATTTAGTACACGAAAGTGTCTCAAATAACATAATACTACTTCTGGTCCTTAACATAAAAATTAGTTTGATATTCAATTTAGTCCTAAATGTAAAATCGCAATTCACTTTATCTATTATATTTATCCTCTTTTTTTTTTTCAAGATAGTCGTTGTAATAGTTGCACATGTTAAATGTTTCATCAAACGGTAATTCTAATTAATATTCATAATTAGTAATACTGTTTTAAGAAAAACAACACCTATTTATTACAAGTAGCTAACTTAACTAATTTTCTTAATTTATTTAAATTAGTGAACTAACTTTTCTATTAAAAGCACGAGGCAGTACATATGTACCCGGCTAGCTCTTGTTAAAAACTTATACAATCAAAGGAAATAATTATGCATTTTAGCTCAATGTTAATGGTTAAATTAGCTATGTAAAGTATCGTCATTGACAAAGCAATAACATAAGCAAGAAGCAAATAAAATTGAAGTCCAGGGGCTAACTCTGCCCAGATTTCCGCGTGGCAAGCACCTGTCGGTTCCTTCATGGGCAGCATCTGGGGATTCAAGAACCAGCTCATACGTTAACATCAATCCTGTGATTAAGGATCAACGAGCCCACGTCATCGATGTTAATAATAGTGGTACTGTATTATTAAAGAATGATTAGTTTAAGGAGCCTTCGTGGCTAGGTCTGGACTCGGGTACACCAAATTATTCCATCAACACAAGATTTTATGGCAGACCTTCCCGTCTAAAACATTGCAGGGGACCAATTCCTCTTTTATTTATTTACTTATTTTTGGGGTGGGGGGCCTACATAACGGACAAATTACCGGCCAACGAGAGCTTGTCCATTAGTTTTCTGTCAGGTTAATACTAATTTATATGCGCCTAATTATCTTTTGGATTTTGGCGATCCATTCGCACTTGCGTGGGATCGCTCCTGCAGGCTGCAGCACGTGACAGACTACTCTAAGCTCGTGCTCATGCCATGAAATGTTTAAAACTAAAACTTGTAACGTTAAAACTTTTACGATTAAGGAGACATTTAGGCAAAAACAAAAAAAAATTATCTCGGTTTATAAGGAAATACCTTTAAAAAACACTTCTAAGATTACTCAAACACCTCCTAAGTAAATTGTGTGGGGGATTCTGACCCTGAAAAATAAAAAGGAATTGTGAGATGTAGAGGGGGGACAGAACGAGACACATTATAGTGTATGAATTGTATATGATGTGTTAATAATTACAAATATTGACAATACACCTTGTATGTTTTCAAATAACATGCGATGTGGTTTGTGATTCGTAAATAATATAATTTTATATAATTCGTATACTGTATTTTAATAATGATTATAACCAATCTATCATTATAACAAATCTATCAGCATATATATATCTAATATAATTTCTAGTAATTAGTCTCATTATTCACACAGGAGCATAAAAAAGTCTCTAAGAAAAATAGATAAATAAGTTGGATTAAAATCAAATGAAAAACGCCATAATAAATTGTCCAGTCCTCTTTCACAGTTCACACCATGCAATGATCAGGAGAAAAGGCCCATGATGAAAAATGAAAGGTGGAGGGAAATAAATATAAGATTAATCATTCCGATTCCCTCGTGCTAACTTTCAGTTCTAAATATAAATATAAGATTTTATTTATATTACAAATTAAATTTTATATTTAGAATTAGTATAACAACAGAGTATTGCTCTCGTTGGGACCTAAATTGGTGACAATGTTATTGAAATTTTGAGACCAATTCACCCTTCATTATGAAATTTAGCAACCATATTGTTCTCATTTGAGAACTCAAAAAACCAGGATCTTCCTCTCGTGTGTGCTGTTGGCATGGAGCTTGCAGTGCCAAAAGTGACTTTTTCAACTAATCAATTGGGGCTTGGAATGATGTTTGACGCCAATTTAAATTCAATTGACATTTTTCCGTATTAAAATTGAAATACGAGTATATATTTTTAATTTACGGCTTTTGATCTTTTTAAGGTTTAAACATTACTAATCTAGTCTTCTAATATATCATCAAAATAAGTTTTTGCCAAGTTAATTTTTTTAATAACAATATTTATATTTATTGATTTTTAACCCAACTCTAGCTTGCAAAAATTAGTTAAAATAGAAGCCTATTTTTACTGCCATTAATTTATATAAGCCCTATAGTTACTATTGTATCGGCAATAATCTAGTGTCATGCGTATCATTTGATGAAGGAGCGTCACCATCTAAATTATACTTCTCTTTTTAGTTTGTTTGATTTTTAATTCAATTCTAAATATAAGATGCCAATTCATTTTGTTTTTCATGTTTATTCATTTTTTTAAAGCAATCCTTATATTAGTTGAATATGTTAAAAGTTTCATCAAATGGTAATTCTAATTAATATACATGATTAGCAAAAGCATTATAAAAAAGATAACACCTTTTTATAATAAATAACTAATTTAACTAATTTTTTTAATCTTCTCAAACTAGTCAATTAGATTTTATATTAAGGAGGTAGTATCATTCAAAGAAAACTTGCTCAGAAATTAGAATAGCGTAAAAGCTAATTTTACTCGCTAAAATAGCTACCAAAAATAGGGGTGAGTATTCAGTTTTTCGGTTCAGTCACCGATAACCGAATAATCTAATAGAGTAAATTTTAAACACCGAATCAAAACCGATAACCGAACTAACCGAAACCGAATTAATCGAATTATTTCGGTTTGGTTAACCGATTAACCGAAATATATAAATATAAAAGTGATTTTAAATTAATAATAATAATAAAACACAATTACAACCATTAATTAATAAATATTTCATCATTGTGATTTATTATAATAATATTTATTATAACCATATTTATTGAATATAAATATATTTAAAGTGTTCACATAAACCAATATATATTTATTATAATAATATTTATTAAATATAAATATATAATATATTCATTTCGGTTTTTTTTGGTTATAACTGAATTTTTTTTTACTAATCGAACCGAACACCGAAACCGAATTATTACAAAAATAAAAACCAAATATGTAACTGAAAACCGAAATAATCAAATCAAAAAATCAAAATTAAATTCGATTCGGTTCGATTTTCAGTTACGGTTTGATTTTGCTCACCCTAACCCAAAAAAGTTGACGACAACAAATAGTCTTTCCCCTCTCCCTAGTTAAGAGCCTCATTTCGACTCCGCATATTATCTTTATTTTTTTTGGAACAAAATACGCTGTTTTTATTTTAATCCAAAATTCCAAAACCGTTTGAGAGCAAGCTGTTTGAGCAGTAGCAGGGTATTGCATCGCAGCTGGCGCTTTGGAGAGGCAGATAAGAGAGCCACGGAAGGGAAGCCACCCCGAAGGGACACGTGTCGGTGAAATGACCAACTGTCACTGTTCATATCATAAACATCGCCATCACTTAATTTCTGCACCAAGTGATTTCGCACGTGTTTCCTTCCCTTTCCACGCCGGGAACCCCTCTCTCTGTATTCTTCTTCTCCAGCCCCACCCCTCCGACTCGATCCGCCAAACTAATCCGAACCCTAGAAATTTCCCCCTCTCTACTCCACTTCCCTAGCTTACGGATGTGTCCGATACAGCTTTGATGGTTTTTATTTTTGTTCGGATCACAGACTCTTAAACTTACATCATTCAAATTTTTATTGTCTTTTCCTTTTTCTCCTGCTGTGTGAGTGACCAAGCTGACAGGAACTTGAAATCCGGTGTTGGATTGCTTTGCTATATTGGTTTTTGCCAAGAGGTATGGGGGCGGTGACGTCTTCGATGGCGGCGAAGTTCGCTTTCTTCCCGCCGAATCCGCCTTCGTATTCGCTCGGAGTCGATGAGGTGACCGGGAAGCAGACGATGACTGGGGTGGCCTTGAGGGAGAACGTAGACGTGTTGAAGCTTTGCACTAAGAGGGGGAACAACATCGTGGCGATGTACATCAAGAACTCATCGGCGTCGCTCACGATGCTCTACTCGCACGGAAACGCTGCTGATCTGGGTCAGATGTACGAGTTGTTCAGTGAACTCAGCATCCACCTCCGAGTCAACCTGATGGGGTCAGTTCAAGTTTTTAGATTTCTGTGTTGTACGCTATGCATGCCCTCAACCTTGCGTGGCACTATAGATGCATGAGTTCTTGTATGCATGTGTAACTGTAGTACGATGGCGACCTATGAATGATCAGATTTTCTTTTTCTTCTGTAGCTATGACTATTCTGGGTATGGACAATCCTCAGGGAAGGTACGCTTTCTTTTTCTGCTAGCTGGCTGTTTAGATGATGAAATGTTTGGGACATTGTGAAGTACCAGGCCCCACCCACCCTTCCCCAAAATCCCTACATTGCCCAGCAGAATCGTTGTTTTGTGATTTGCGCAGTTGGGAAATTTTACGCCTCTTGTCGACGAGAGATTTGACATTTGAACTTTACATGCTTGCTGTGACTAACTCCGACGCATGGACAGACACTGATTTGTCCATCTGCACCCTCCTTATTTTCCCCCTCTCATGACCATATTTGAAGTTTCATATGATGCTCGATTTTTGTTCTGATTATAATTTTCCGAAATAAAATTGAGGAATATAGATAATTATTTGCGGCGAGTTTAACAAGGTGCTATTTTTTCGAGCAGCCAAGTGAGCAGAACACGTATGCAGATATAGAAGCTGCTTATAAATGCCTGCTGGATAAGTATGGAGCAAAAGAAGAAGATATTATCCTGTATGGGCAATCTGTTGGCAGTGGACCAACTACTGATTTGGCCACCCGTTTGTCAAACCTTAGGGCTGTAATTCTCCACAGCCCAATCTTATCTGGCCTCCGAGTTATGTATCCTGTGAAGCGGACATACTGGTTTGACATTTATAAGGTTTGACTTCTTTCAACACTAAAGAATTTGATAAACAATGTTCATTTTTTATCATTACTGTACTCCGAGTTATGTAATTCTCCTTAGTTTAAACCTGTAACTCCATTTTAATGCTGCTTTACTGCTTTTGGCGCAGAATATTGATAAAATCCCCTCTGTCAATTGTCCTGTTCTGGTAATTCATGTGAGTATATACTTCTTGTTTCTGGCGGATGTTAAGTATTTTGAGGCATTCTGGTTATGAATCTGGTTCTTAATTGTTGGGATATCATTCATCATTGCCGATGCTCATTTGAGGTTTCTGTTTGGATTGTCCAAACTCTGGCAGGGTCTTTATGGGTCAAATATAGGTTAGTAGATTATAACCTCATTTCTGCGCCAGTTTCTGGTGTCTCGGCTTAAATAATTCTCATCTACTGCATACATTCACCTAAACTTTCTAAGTGCCCTGCAGGCCTGCAAATGGCTAACTGAGGTTTATGCAATATTTGTTGCCTGTCTTGCACGTCTAGCAGATCTGAAAATGTGTCCTTGTCGTTTGTATATATCAAGACCCCTTAGTTCTGGCAAACAGATCACAATTGCAAGTACCTGAGAGCATACTGATATAGATAAGGAACCTTGCAACACTTCCACCAATAAAATGTCGAATTGAAAGGGAGGCCAAATGTATTTTATCAAATATTGAATTTGAAACAACAACAACAATAACAAGTCTTATCCTATTAGTTGGGCTCAGCTGCATAAATAGCATAAAACATGCTCTACCAACAGCCAAATCTTTATCAATAACCAAATCTTTGGATTTGAAACACACTAGTAAAATCCCTTGGCAACTGTTTTCTGGGCTATTTCATGTTTCTTCCAAACTTCTATCACTGTGCTGAATGTTGTATATATGTTGGCCTTATCTTTGCTGCTGGTTTGATAAATTTATGCCACTGGTTATGCTCATAAAAGTCTGCATTTTCTGCTTAGAGTATATGACATTTTTTAATTTTGAACTTTTTTAAATTAAAATTTCATTTGTTAGCTGAATAACGAGAACCATTTGTTGGATGTATCATCCGGCAAATGTTCTGAAAGTACTGCTGACCATTCCTGTGGAAGCTTATATACCACCTGTGGGAAATGCTGTACCTAATTATGATATTGCAGGCAGCTTTTTTTCTTGCCGAGAAAATTTATTCATCCTACATTTTTGTCGGTTGCAACGTATAATTACTCAATATCATAGTTAGCAAATGATGTGATATGCTGTATGCAGTATAAGAAGTTGAAAATGTATACCAACACGATAGGTAGATGTTTAATTGATGAGCACTAATAATCTCATCACATCTAAATGGGCATTTGTTCACGATGAACTCAACATCCGCTCCTGTTAAACAAGCTCGCTATCAGGGAATATGAGAAAGGTTGTAACAGTCCGTGTTAAATGCATGTGTTACAATGATGCCATAAGGGACGAGTTTGAAGTGTACTTATATCTGCGTGGATGGTTCTTGTCGTTGGCTTTTATTTTTCAGGGAACTGCAGATGATGTAGTTGATTGCTCACATGGTAAGCAACTTTGGGAACGTTGTAAAGAAAAATATGAGCCCCTGTGGATTAAGGGAGGAAATCACTGCGACCTTGAGCTTTACCCGGAATATATAAAGCACCTCAAGAAATTTATTGGAGCCATTGATAAGTCACCACGTCAAAGAAATGCTCCTGGACCCTATCCTGATCAACTGGACAAGGCCCGAAATAGCACAGACTTCAGAGAAAAACCCAGAGCCAGCATGGATCAAAGGGAAAATCTTGTACGGAGTACTGATCATAGAGAAAAGCCTAGGGCAAGCACTGACCGCAAAGAGAGGCCTCGGGCTAGCACAGACAAGAGAGATAAATCAAGAAAGAGTGTAGATCGCCCTGAGAAGGCAAACAATGGAATGGATCAACATGAGAAAGCTAGAAATAGCATAGACCGGTTAGTTATAGAGCATGTTTTATGATCGACTGCCATTGTACATCTATTGGAGTTTACCTGACTGTTTTCTGTGTTTTGGTGGCAGCTTCGGTGACATGGTGAGATCCGTTGGATTGTGCAACATTCATTGTTTCAAGCCCGCGGCAACTCATGCATAGAAGAATAGAGTCTACATATGGAGGTTGTATTCTCATAATTATTTGATTGGTTGGGGGCTGTACGGATGAGAGGAAGATGTTCCATTGTGTTTGATTGGTTGCCTGAAGGAAAGAAATAGATAGGAGAGTAGTTTAACTGATCACGAGTCGCTGTCAACCACTGAGTGCATAATCTAACCGTTGTTCTTTTCCTCGCCTGCTAACTGATGCATAAACAGACCTCTGCAATTTGTTGTATGGCTGTATGAGTTAGTAATTGAGTTGCTTTGCATCCAATTTCTTTTTTAATTTTTCCTTTCCGAGCTTCCTATTATAATGACGTCGTTTACTTTTGAATGGCCTTCACTCTCGGCCTGTTCGGTTTGAGGTGAGAGCAGGGGAGCGAGGAAGGGGTGAGGTGGAGAGGTTTTACTTATTTGGTTTGATTTTAAAAAAAAGAAGAGAGAAAGGGATATTTAATATCCTTTGTTTGGTTCAAAAGAGGGGAGAGAAGAATGGTAATAATTAATTTATTATTTTATTTTTACATATTAGTTTATATTTTTATTGATATATTATGTAAATTAATTTACATCTTAATTTACATTATATAATTTAATGAAAATTCGGTCTTATAATATTAATATATGCATTAAAAAATTGGTACAGTAATTTTTTTTATTCTAATTAATATAATAATATATTTGAAATAATCAAATAACAAATTTTATATGCTTAAAAAATAAAATTATATTATAATTAATAAAATAATATATTTAAAAAAACAATTAATTTTATAACACTAATTTTTTATTAAAATAATATTTTTATTTTAATTAATTTTTATTATAATGAAATGTTTAATTATAATAATTTATATTTTTTATTTAAAATAAAATTATAATAATATATTTTATAGGTAACAGAATTAAAAAAGATATAAAAGTATAATTGCATGCCTATTAGTTGGCAATCAATATATTTAATATATTAATGTTAAAATACAGAAAATTTGTCTTTTTTCAAACTATCTAAAGCCCAAATTGGTCCAAATTCAAACCTAAGCCCCATGAACAGTGAAAAACCATCCTGAACCAACTTCCATCGTTAAATTACAACCCAAGATACAAACAATCAAATTTGCTGATTTCCAGTCAAAAAGAGAATTGTTGATTCGAATATGGCTAATTCCTGTAAAAGTTTACCCGCCCAGGAGAGCCAAAATTTTCACCGGGTATGAGAGCCTATGAGACGTGTATGAAGGATGTCTAGAGAAAAAAATAAAATCGCTGACTTAAATATTAAAAACAAAAAGTTTGTATGATGACAAAAAAGTTTATATGAGACGTGTATGAAGGATGTCTAAAAATATTAAAATCATGTTTATTATTTTGTTATTTGTAAATTCACCCACAAACACTTATATCAGACTTTTATAATGTAAATTATGATTTGTAAAATATGAGTACTTATTATCTTGTTATTTTTATTTGTTAAAATAAATATATTTTTATAAATTTACCTATAAATATTGCTATTATTAATTATTAAAATGTACATGCGTACTTGTAAAATAATTTGACTTAATAAGTTCTGCTCTTATATATAAGTATAAATACTCCCATTTATATTTATAAAATTAGTATACGAGGTCAGCAAAACATAAGTTTTGCTATAAATAGTACACCATTCGGTTCTTATTATACGTTTTAAATAATTAATTTATAGATAATAAATAATTAATTAAAATTAATTAAAAATAATAAATAGGTTAGAAATAGACTTTTATTACTAAATATGCCTTTATAATAAATGAGAAAAAAGATTTTAAAAAAATGTACGGAGATAAGTGATAATAGAGAAGTAAATAAAGACAACATTGAAAAAATATATTAAATATCAAGACAAATCTAACTTGAAGCTTATAAAATAGATCACATTTTTTTCTAGATTTTGAAGCTTATAAATGGGACAGGGGGAGTAATAGATTTGATGTTTATATATTTATTTATAATTAATATATATTTGATAATTGATAACATATATATATACTACCTCCGGTCCTTAATATAAGACCCTGTTTGACTTTTATTTTGGTCCTAAATATAAGACCCCAATCTACTTTGTCTCTCATATTTATACATTTTTTTCCAAAGTAGCCCTTTTAACAATGATAGTTCTAGTCAATACACTTGATTAGCAAGGATATTTTAGAAAAGATAACACCTATTTAGGACAAATAACTAACTCAATTTATTTCTTTAATTTCCTCAAATTAGTTAACTGACTCTTATAATTAGGACCGGAGGTAGTACTCCTCCGGTCCTTATTATAAGACCCAATTTGACTTTTTATTTGGTCCTAATTATAAGACCCAATCCATTTTCTCTTTTATATTTATGCATTTTTTTCCAAGATAATCCTTTTAATAATGATAGTTTTAGTCAATATACTTAATTAGCAAGGATATTTTAGGAATAACAACACTTATTTATTATAAAAAATTTAACTTACTTCCTTAATCTCCTCAAATAAGTCAATTGGGTCTTATAATTAGGACCGGAGGAGTATTATGTAAAATAGATTTACGAGGAAAACTACAGGCTGTTCTCCAGACATGACGCCGATTGTCCCTTAATCTTTAATAAAACAACTGTTCAAATTAAAAGTTGGTGACATAGAATCCAGCTTGACCACTGAATTCAGGATACGACGGTAATAACCTGTTCTCTTTTTCTTTTTGGTAAAGCATGGATTTTTTTCCCTACTTGCCAAAATTATGCCGATGAATAATTATTCATATAACATTATATTTAAATCCCAACATCGCTGTCATGTTATTGCGTAAATTGAGTTACGTGCTCTATTTTTCTCACAATCTCCGTGCACTCGCTCAGGGGAAATTGCTTGCTCGCGTTATTCCCCCAGTAAATACTTACGGTGGCACGGATAAAACTTCATTGCCAAAGGCCGCGATTACTTTCTTTTTTCTTTTCCCTTTCCTTTCTTTTGGTGAATAAGTGCAAGGATCATTTCGTCACGCCAAGGGACGACCTAACACTGGGGTTGATAAATTGGGTTCCAGCTATGGCCAGACCTGCAGGGAAAAAAATTAATTAGAATCAAAAGAACACACTTTTCAGGAAAATCAATGTTTTGCTATTAATTTAATTTAATGCCAGCGTAGTACCCCCGCGATCATCACCGGAGAATTGAAGGTGGTCTCTGTGTCGAGGTCAGATCCATGTGAACTCTCTCAACTCCGGAGACAAGTCAATTAAAAAAAAAAAAAAATTCTACTTTTGGGGGTTTCCACAGCAGTTCTGCTAGCAAGGGCAATGCCGTTCTAGAATCTCAGGTACCCGTTTTCTCATTTGCCCCGCAATTCATTCTTTTCCTCCTACGACTGTGAACTTGATTCTGTTGTTATTTCTCTTCTTAATTTTAGAAGTGAATGCAAGGCGGGTTCTCTAAAGTGGGATTGGTAGGAAATCTCTTGAAAATTCAATGAAGGCGGGGAGTGCTGCGAAGCTGATAGTGGATGCCCTACTCCAGCGGTTCCTTCCACTTGCTCGGCGGCGTATTGAAACCGCTCAAGCTCAGGTGCTCTCATTGCAGTTTCCAAAATTTGACCTTTTTTGAGCTTAAATCAATTCTCGTCCTTTATTCCCTTTAATGGGTGCATTGCCTGCTACTGCTCGCCAGGCAAATCTGCTTTTCAAACTGATGTTTTCTCATGCATTTCGTCGTTCCTCGTTTTTGTCTTTTTTGTCATTTATTGTTATTTTTGGTTGATTCCAGGATGGACAGTACCTACGGCCGTCTGACCGGCTTATGAGCAAGTACTGGATTCTTTGGCTATGGTGCTCGACATACACCTGTACCATTACTGGAAGCATTATTGAGATGGAGAGACAGGTGACTCATACCTTTCCTCCCTATTCTATCTCCGCTGCTGCCAATAACGTCCTTCCCAAGCAAAAAGTCGAAGGCCTTATTTGCTATTTGTTGGTCAGGTTACCTGATACAATCTGACTTAGTGAGCTTAAACTAGATGTGCTTCTATCTCCCAACTGTTGGGAGACTTCAGCTTATTACTTAACCTTGTTCACTTCGAAATCTAATTTCTCACATTAGTGGTTTCCTACTGTACTGAGCTTACTGAGCTAGTTTGCTCCCTTATTTCATTTAAGATGTCGTACCACTGCCTGCTTATACTGCGCC